>NC_133653.1:72281610-72581610 GCF_009905375.1 Apium graveolens | reverse complement strand
TGTTCCATCAATGGCTATTACACAGCCTTTGATAACTAATTCTGCACCGATCACAGAGAGTGCAGAAGTTCAAACAATTGCTCTAACACTTGTAGGATTTCAAAGAGGGAGTAAAAATATTTCTGAGAGTGAGAGGCTGCTTTGTAAAAAGGAAAAAGAAGAGGGTGAGAATGAGAGTCTAGCCATTTCTTCCGGTCGAACAAGTGAGATTGAGAGTACCACCTTAGTAGATGAAGGTAAGGGTGTGAGGATAGTGAGCTAGGGTCAAGCCCTGATGCAAGAACAGAAAGAAATTAAGAGAAAAACATGTACATGAGGTAAAAGGATGGAGTCTTTGGATGTCACAACTCCATCCAGTGAAGCTTTGTACAATGCAGAATGTCAAGCTGTCTTAGACAGTGTGAATCTAGATGCCTCTATATTTCAGCATCCAAATCCATCCTATCAGATCTTAGCTGGACAGTCAAATCTGAAAGCTGAAGCTGCTCTGGGTTTGACTCATACTACAGAGTCAAAGATGTGAGCTAAGGATGCTATCTCAAATGTCCCTGCTGAAACTAATCATGACTTTGAGTATGATGATGAAACTAGAAGTGATGAAGGAGATGATGTTGGTCCCTCCACCACAGATGTTTCAGAATAGATTTACTCAAATACCATTCATCCAATAGAATTGAATAAGGAGTTATTAACTCAGTACCCGGATTCATTAACCGGTCAGTCTTTCTCCTCTATAATAACTTAGTTATTAATGCAGTTTCAGCAATCCAATATAAAGCTTTATAAGCTTCAGCTCCTTCAGCACCAACATGATTTTGAAAGTATGATGAACAGAATTGAAGACATGAAAACTACATACAATGGGGAGTTAAATGACGGGCTGTCTCTTCAAACAATGGCTACAGTTCTATCCAAGCTAAGCAAAGAAGAGACAACTTCCAGAAGGTTGGATGAAATGGACAAGAGATTGAGCCTCATGGAACTAAAAATATTCAGTATGGACAATGGGAATTCAGAAAAAACTAGTACAACAAATTTTCAACTTCATGGCTCATACTTTGACTCTTGATGATAACAAAAAGGGGGAGACGTTAGTAGTGCACGAAACTGAAAATGCTCAATAAGCTCCAAATGTCCCTTCATCATCAGTCACCATCACAAGCTTTACTTCTCCATAACAACTGTAGATTCAAGTCCTTATATGAAAGGAGGAAGAAATCAAAGCTATTGATAATATATCTGGAAGACTAGAATATGTCTCTGAAGCCACCAAGCAAAAATCAACAGATATTCCAACCTCAACCAACATTATGAAGATCATTACTCCTGACATGTCTATAAGCAGATTAATTTAAAAGGGTTCTCCTTCATATAAGAAAGAGTTTAGTTCAGAATTCAAGGTGTCTGAAGCAAGATCCTCTGCTAGGAAAAATGATCTCAAAGGGAAGAAACCCTCCGGGAATGTGCACTTTGTAAGGCCCAAGCCTGATGATGAAAAGATCATGGCTGAAAAAATCAAGAGATTCAAAACTTTGTCAAGTTCTGATCTTAAGAAAATAAGAGCATGCATATACAGAGGGGGAGAGCCAATCTACATCTTTCCTGGTCATGAAGGTTATGGAGAAGCTAAAATTGAGGAGTTCGCAAGAACTATTCTTGAAAAGGTTGAAGGTGGAAAGAAAAGTAAAACAGATGATGTGTTCATTAAACACCATTTGTAGCTAAGCAAAGAGCTAGAAAAGAAACTGGATGAAGAATTAAAGGCTAAGACTGAAGCAGAAGAAGTCAAGAAGCCTAAAAGAGTGACTACAAGAAAAGGACCAAGGACAAAGATAAGAGCCAAAAGGAAATTGTCACCAAATGAACCAACAATCACTATTACTACCTCTCAAAATCCTACAATACAACTTCTTAAACCTGTAGTAGTGGGTTCAACATATAAGGTGAACCAATATTGCCAAAGGAGGAACTCATTGAGCTAGAAAATTTCAAGTTGCCAATATATCTTGTGGAAAAGAAAGCTCAAAAGAAGAAAGAGTTGAAAAAGCCACAACCAAAGCCGTCAGTTGTCAAATATGTGAAAAGTCCTGAAGATAAAGAATCTTACATCTACATTGCAGACATTGAGGAGAAACAAATGCTTGATCTATATCTAAATGAGAGTCATGAAGTCAGAGGCTTGGATGCTACACCCAGACTACATGAAAGACTTGTGTTTGATTACAATGAAGGGTCCAACAAATAATGACCTCTTGAGCACATTCTTAAGGAAGGGTACAAGACCTTAATGAGGATATTCTCTCATATGAAGAGAACTTGTGACGCCCTCAATCTCGGGGGTAGGAAATGAGGACCCAAACACCTTTAATCTATGAATTAAATAAGCATAAACCCCGATTAAATACTAACATGATCAAACAAGATAAAGTATGAGACAAGATTACAACTAAAAACCATAGAATATAATTTACAACCCCAAAATAAAACCAGATTTACATAATCAATTCTGACATGGAACTGATAGATAACCCATTGTATCTTTACAACTTTCTGGTTAAGCGCTTGCTCACACATAACCTGTACTACCGGCTCTGGCAACCGGAAGCCCTCAACACGGTAGGGACCACCAGGTACGCTCTTACGAGCAGTGCGCCTAAGCCTGACCATCTTTTTTCTTAACTACCATGGTTATATTAAAACAAAACATATGAGTATAAAACTCAGCAAGTAACTATAAAACAGTTCTACGATACAAAATCCATAATATACCATTTTTGAACTAGGGCATTCTACTTTATCATTCCTGGGTGGCAGATTTCTATCTTTTGCGCTAAAAAAGGGTTACGAATAAAAGCTTTGGGCTTTCAAGGAACAAGGGTCAAGATAGAGTGAAAGCCGACATTCATCACATATCATTAATAGGATCCCAAAAGATCTTTCAAATGGAAAGCGATAATCTATTCAATATTGGGAATCAATTATATGATTATAAATATCAACAGAATCAAAATCAGGGTTCACAAGCTGTAAGTTTCATAATATCACAATCAACTCTTTTCAAAACAATATAAGCCTTTTCATTTTTAAAGAATCATTTACTGAATAGGAAATTCAATTCCTTTTTATATAGTTATGGAACCCTTGATTGGACTACTTTATCTTTCCTTTCATAATAATATGGGTGATCAGCCCGTACCGACCTTCATCCGGTCTTTAAGGTACCTATGGCATAATTTTAACCTTAGAATGGACTAGCCCCGCTAGCCTCCTTAACATGACTGGACTAGTCCCACTAGTCTCTTTCGTCTCAATCCAATCCATCAGGAATTCGTTTGGAAAACCTTGTGTTGGAAAAGAAGGTTTTACTAAATTCATTTTATCATTACCAAGAATATGAAATCATTCAGACTCTTTCAAGTCAAAACTCATTCTTAAGTTCAATTTCAAGAATTCAAAGATAAGGAAATGAATCAAGGATAAGCAAAGTTCAATTCTAGGGATCTTGATCAAATGATCACAAGGTACACAAGCTAGGGAATCATAGCAGTTTTAAGGATCATCATGAATAAGATTATAAAGGAACGAAGGATTAATACATAAGGGGTTCACAAAGGTTCTTATAGGGTTTTATGAGAATTCAAGATATAATCAGGTGATCAGGATAAGAAAAGGTTACCAAAGGGTTTGACAATAATCTTATTAATAACAAGTTCACAAGAACAATGACAAGGTATCTCAAGAATCCATAACAGGGGTACATCACTATAAAAGTTCAATACTCTACATGGCATGAATAATATCCTTTTTATAACCATTTACACAAGTAAGTAGTGTTACTTGCCTGAATTTGCTTTCCTGTTTCACAAAGGTTGAACTACTGCTACCTAGTATACCTTTCCCTTTCCTAGCCTAAATGCCCTCACGCTCCAAATCTACAATCAAAAACCAAAACCTTAATTAGATTCCCACTTGACGTTCCCAGAACGCTTAACATTTCCCTTAATCACAATACCCTAAGAGTATTTATATACTCAATTATAACCAGACAACACGTTCATACCATAACTCGTATACTCTAACCATATAGACTTCAAATCACGCATTACGATGCAATTAAGACATATAGAATTTAATCTTTGTATTCCCAACTCCATACTTGAGTTAATATATCATTTATATAGCCTTATATCAAGACGATTCAATCCTTCCCTTTTCATCACTTAATTCGAACCAAAATAAACAAATAAACCACATAATTCTTAGAAATTACACATGCATTCACTTAGCATCAATCAACCACTTGTATGCCTATATTCCATTCGGCTATAACCATAAAACACAACCCAAAAATCAAACATAACATGCAAGCATCACAATTGCATAAAAACTTGGGATCAATTCACCACTCATTCCTTTAAATCATCTTTTAGCCTAAACGCTTACATGCAAAACTCAATCTTGACATGCATCCAAGTTCTCATGTCGATTCTCACTAGTAACTAATGCAAATAGCACATAAACTCACAAAATCATCGTAATCTTCTTTTGACCATAAGACATATTCGGGTTTTTCAAAAGAAAACACACATGCATAGATCAATTTTGACATGCAAAGTTCTAAATCACAAATTCAACTTATTTCAAGCCTCAACTTAAACATTCAACTCCTTTCCCTTAGAAATCAAACCTAACTTACTCGATTATACTCAAATCTTACATGCAATCATCAATTCACTTCTTTTAAACCAATAACCATTCTAATTTCCCACTATTATTCTAAAACAATAATCCAAAATCACTTTATTCAACCAAAATCAACTCAATAACTTCAAAAATCAAAACCCATTCAATTTTTAGGCAATCACCACATGCAACACCGAAAATAAGTTTTATGAATACTAAAGCTCAGTAATAACATCATCACTCACCACCGGTTCACCGGAGTTCATCACCGGTAGCGGTGGTTTCACGGTGGTGCCCTCATTCGAGGGTGTCCAACCACAAAACCCCCGATTTTCCATCAATTTCTCAAAATAACTAACATTCACAACTTAGATATCATTCATTTGCAAGGAATCATGCTTAAAACAAAGTAATCAACAAGAACAACACGAACCGAGAGGTTCTCGGTGATCACACACATCGAACACACACACAACACACATACACCCACATGCAAGTGTGTTCTTGCATCTTTAGAGTATAAGAAACTCAAATCTTGACTCAAGATTGAATTTTAATAGAGGTTATGGAAGGAACAAGGAGAGAGATATTATACCGAGAAAGAGAGAAGAGAAAGCCGAGAGAGGGATGAGAGAAAAAGAGAGAGAGTGAACTGGGTGAGGAAAAAGAAAAAGGGGAGGGGAGTGAGGTTATATATAGTGAGTAGCCAAGGGCATAAAGGTCTTTTACCCACTAGCTTCTAGGATTTTCCCTTTATTCTTTAATTCCAATTTCTAAAAACAATTTTGATAAATGAACAACCCTCTCGGAAAAGATGGGAATGCAAAGAATAAAAATTTAAAAAAGTAGATCTCGAAATTAGTTTTCCGGCCATATTTTCAGAATAATTTTTGAGCGAACAGTTGATTAAATACGGATTTTACAAGATTACGATGAAAATAGCATTTTAACTCCATAAAATCATTTTAAAATGCAACGATCATGAAATAAATCCATCTATCATTTTTAGAAAGTTCCTAGGACTATTTTAAAGATAACAAGACAAATTTCATGCCTTGACCTTATTCGAGTAATTTTATAAAAATGCACAAAGGTCCAATAATCCTTATTTTAAATCAAATAAATCCCTTAAATCCTTTTTAAAATCAACATATCACGTAATCATGCATATAGACAAGCAAGCACATATATTCACACATCACAACTCATATCTGATCATAAAATTTCCCTTTTTTTATTATTCCTCTTTTTGCGTAACGGGTTGTGTTCTGCTTGACGACCCGATGCTAAGCGTTTCAATTACGCTTCATAATTATCTTTACCAACCGGCACGTCACTAGAACATAATACTCACTTAAACATTCTCTTTCACATATCAACACATAGTTCATATTTAAACACTTTAATTCCCTTTTTGGACGGGTTCCGTTCTACCTGACGGCCCGACAACACAGCAAAACCCCTAAGTTGACTCTTTAAATTGGAACGCATCTATCTATGCTCTTAGATACTAATATACAATAAAGAAAATTAACCATCAAAATCACTTAATCACATAATTTATAATCACACCACGTAAATCATACTTTATTCACTTAATTACGTCACGAAATTCCCAGTCGTTACAATTTACCCCCTTAAAAGGATTATGTCCCCAGAATCTAGTCTAAGCAAATAGATGGGGATACTTTTCTTGCATTTCACTTTCTAATTCCCAAGTTGACTCTTTCACTAATGGATTTCTCCACAACATTCTAACTAGAGGTACAACTTTATTTCTAAGTGTCCTCTCTTTTCGATCTAAGATTCGAACTAGTTGTTCCGCATAAGACAGATCTGGTTGAATTTCCACTGGTTCCAATTTGATCATATGGCTTGTATCAGCATTATACTTCTTTAGAAGAGATACGTGGAACACATTGTTAAGATGTTGCATTTGCGGAGGTAGCGCTAATTCATAAGCCACCTTTCCAACTTGTCGCAGTACTTCGAATGGTCCAATATACCTGGGACTCAACTTCTCTTTCTTTCCGAATCTGGTTAAACCTTTCCCAGGAGATATTTTTGACAATACTTTGTCTCCAGGTTCAAATTGCATATCTTTTCGTTCTCGATTCACGTACTTCATTTGTCGATCTTGAGCAGTAATTAACCTTTTTCGAATCACTTCCACCTTTTCTTTGGTCTGTTGAACTAATTCTGGGCAAATTAACTTGCGCTTACCAACTTCATCCCAATATGTAAGGGATCTACATTTTCTTCCATACAACACTTCATAAGGCGACATGCCAATGCTCGCGTGATAACTGTTATTGTAGGAAAACTCAATTAATGGCAAATGATCATCCCAATTTCCTTTGAAATCTATTGCACAGGTTCACATCATATCCTCGATCATTTGAATTTTCCTTTCACTTTGTCTGTCAGTTTGCGGATGATATGCCGTACTCATTTTCAGCTTAGTTCCCAAATGATCATGAAATTGTCGCCAAAATCTCGAGTTAAACCTCGGGTCTCTATCAGACACGATAGATACTGGAACTCCATGACGCATCACAATCTCGTCCAGATACAATTTGACCAATTTTTCTAACGGAAACCTTTCGTTTATCGGCAAGAAATGTGCTGATTTCGTCAATCGATTGATTACTACCCAAATCGCATTATGATTAGACTTGGTCTTTGGTAATCCTTCCACGAAATCCATCGCGATATGTTCCCATTTCCATTCTGGTATGTCCAGTGGTTGAAGCAATCCACTTGGTCTCTGATGTTCCGCTTTTACTCTTTAACATGTATAACACTTACTTATCCATTCCGCGATTTCCTTTTTCATGTTTGGCCACCAATAACTCTCTTTTAAATCCTTGTACATTTTCGTACTTCTAGGGTGAATTGAAAATCTTGAGTTATGCGCTTCATGCAAAATCTCGCGCTTTAGCTCCACAACATTAGGTATCCAAATACATGAGTTAACACGATATATTCCTCTTTCATCCTTTTGAGCTTTAATTTCCTCGCCTGACAACTTATCTTTCTCGCGGTTCATCACTTGCTCTTGACAACATCGAATCTTCTCCAAAATTTTAGGTTGAAATGACATCGCATACATTGTTTTACCTCCGAATTCTGGGGTCTGCACTTCTATTTCCATCTTCTCAAAATACTTGATCAATTCCTCCAACGAATTTAATCATATTCAATCTTTCCTTGCGACTTAAAGCATCTTCTACCACATTTTCCTTTCCAGGATGATAATTTATTGCACAGTCATAATCTTTGATCAATTCTAACCATCTTCTTTGCCTCATATTCAATTCCTTTTGAGTGAAAATATACTCTAAACTCTTCTGATCTGTATAGATCTCACATTTTTCCCCGTACAGATAATGCCTCCAAATTTTAAGGTAAACACAATTGCTGCTAATTTTAAATCATGCGTGGGATACTTCTGTTCATGCGGCTTGAGTTTCCTTGACGCATATGCTATTACCTTCTCATGTTGCGTTAACACACATCCAAGTCCTTTATACGAAGCATCGCTGAAAATCATAAATTCTCCTTTTTCATCTGGTAACACCAACACTGGGGCGGTTACCAATCTCTTCTTTAATTCTTGAAAACTTTCTTCGTATTTATCCGTCCACACAAACTTCTCGTTCTTCCTTGTCAACTTAGTCAATGGAACAGTAATCTTAGAGAAATCTTGCACAAACCTTCTATAGTATCCGGCTAATCCAACTTCTGACTTCCGTAGGAGTCTCGGGTCTTTCCCAATTCATCACAGCTTCTATCTTAGATGGATCTACTTTGATTCCTTCTTTATTAACCACATGACCAGGAAATTGCACTTCCTTTAGCCAAAACTCACACTTCAGAAACTTGGCGTACAACCTTTCTTTTCTCAAAATTTCCAAGGAAAACCTCAAATGCTCCTTATGATCTTCTTCCGTCTTGGAATATATCAATATATCATCAATAAACAATATAACAAACTTATCCAAATATTGCTTGAACACCCTGTTCATAAGATCTATAAATGCGGCTGGCGCGTTCGCCAAACCAAACGCCATTACCAAAAACTCGTAGTGTCCATATCTTGTTCGAAACGTTGTCTTAGGTATATCTTCCGCTTTAATTTTCAGCCGATGATACCCAGATCTTAAATCAATCTTGGAGAAATACAAAGCTCCTTGTAGCTGATCAAACAAGTCATCGATTCGCGGTAGAGGGTACTTGTTCTTAATCGTCAACTTATTCAATTCACGATAATCAATGCACAATCTCATACTTCCATCTTTCTTCTTCACAAATAACACTGGTGCACCCCACTGGGATACACTTGGGCATATAACTCCTTTATCCAACAATTCTTGCAACTGCGCTACTAATTCCTTCATCTCGACTGGCGCCATACGATAGGAAGCTTTCGATACTGGTTTCGTTCCAGGAGCCAAATCAATCGTAAACTTGACCTCTCTATCTGGAGATAATCCAGGTAATTCATCTGGAAACACATCAGGAAAATCTCTTACTACCGGAATATCTTGAATCCTCACGGATTCTTTCTCCATGTTCTTAATATGAGCCAAATAAACTTCGCATCCTTGACGTAATAATCTCCTCGTCTCAATAGCCATTAAAAATTTCTTCTCTTATCTTTTCCCTTTGAATATCACTTCATCACCATCCTTGGTTCTTAACTTCACCTTCTTACTTTTACACTCTATTTGCATCTCTTGGTTTGACAACCAATCCAATCCTAATATAACGTCGAATTCTCCTAACTTAAAAGGAATTAAGTCAGCAACAAAGTGCCGACCTTCTATAACCACAACACAATCGGGACAAACCTTATCAACAATGACTTTCTCTTGATTTGCTACCTCAATAATCAAATTAGGTTCCAGAGGGTATGCAACACAATTTAGTCTATCAAGAATACTTTCAGAAAAAAAAGATCTAGTTGCTCCAGAATCCATCAATACTTTTACTTCTACTGAGCTTATAACGAGCATACCTGCCACCACATCCACATCTTGCACAGCATCTTTTATTGTCATATTGAAGGTTCTAGCTCTAGGTTGAGCTGATGGTGCTGGGAGAGGCGGCGGTCCAGCAATCCTAAGAACATTGGCCTTCTAAACAGGCTCCTTGCAGTTTCTGGCCATATGGCCCACCTTCCATATTTGAAACAGGTTAAATCAGGCTTCTTTGCTCCATTTGAGCACTCTGATGAGTAGTGCCCTTTCTGGTTACACTTAAAACAGGTCACATCCAGCTTATTACATCTTCCCGGGTGTCTCTTCCCATAAACTTTGCACTCTTAAATCTGGGGTCTACTATCCTTTCCCGGTTGTCCTGCCTTCTGGAAACGGTTCTTCTGAGCTCCGTTACCGGGTTTAAATTTCTGAAATTTTTGATTTTGACCTCCACCATTCTTTCCAAACTTTCCTCTGAACTTTGAACTTCCTTGCTCTTGCTCTGAGCTTTCAAACTTCCTTTTCCTACCTTCATTTTCTCTTTTTGCAGCTTCACGCTCTCCTTCCACTATCATTGCCTTTTATACTAGAGAGACATAGTTCTTGATCTCCAAAAGTACCACTTGACTTTGAATACATGGCCTAAGTCCCTGTTGGAACCTTTTGGCCTTCTTCGTCTCCGTATTCACATACTCAGGTACAAATCTAGACAACTCTGAAAATTTCACTTCGTATTCTGCTACCAACATATCTTCTTGTCTAAGGTCCAAGAATTTCATCTCCAACTGGTCTTGCATATAACTTGGCAAATACTTCTCCAGAAACATTTCAGTAAATTTCTCCCACGACAAATCCTTTCCTTCAAGCAAAGCCTTTGAACATTCCCACCAGAAATTTGCCTCATCTTTAAGGTATTAACTCGCATACTGAGCTTTCTTTTCATCCTTAACTTCTGCTAACTCGAACGCTATCTCCATTTCTCTTAACCATGACTGAGCTTTTATTGGGTCGGGCAAACCTAAGAACTCTGGGGGATGAACATATTGAAAGTGTTTGAAGTTTCCAACTTTAGGGGCTACGGGTTGTTGCAAAAGCTGAGCAAGATGGCTCATCACAGTAGTTTCTAGATTCACTTCTGGGTCTTGGGTTTGAATTTCTTCTTTTTGGTGATCTGGTGAGTTGGCCGTTTCTTACAAACCTAATTGAGCAATTATTTAGCAATAAGATAGCATGGCAGATATATAACAACATTTTATTATGAAATCTCTTTTGCAGGTTTTAAGCTATACCCAACTTGCACATGCAATCCTACTACTATATATTTCCCCATATTAGTGTTGTTTTCTCATGGCACAAGGTATGATATACGAAATTTTAAACACAGTTTTATAGAGACATGGTATGCAAGACGGTTTATAAAGATTTTCAGGGTGCACAATAGGAACAAGATATATGATTGATTCAACAAGCCAAAGGTACATAGATAAAAGTCTGATTATGACAAGTTCTGGAATAAGGTACAATAATATAACAGGGTTAAACAGAGGAAAAACTGGAAAACATCCCCCTATCTACCCCTAACTTTCAACAATTACTACTACAAAGTTCTGAGATACAATACAACAAATGAAAAAGGGATCCCGGCATCTGACCAAGTATCCAAAAGCCTACTAGCGCTGAAAAACAACAACTACGGGCTCCACAAAAGTCCCGCCTGACCAACACTAACATCTAATCATCCAAAATCTCTCTCAACACTACCAACATACAGTGAATGATCTTATCTCTCCACTCCTCCATCACTACTGAAGTCCTCTGCCTAGAGTCTCGAATCAACCTATCCATCAAAGCTCCCAACTCAGGAATACCGGAGTAAACAAAATCTTGATCATGTGCTAACTTTCCACCAACACTGACAGGCACAATCTTAGGCATCTCAGACTCTGGTTCAGGGGCTCGGGTCTCTGACTCTGGCCTCCAGGGTGATATCTGCATAGGGATCTCACTACTCTCAGATGGATCCTCCTCTGGATCTGAACTAACATAAACAGGCCCCTCTAAAGATGGTGGAATGGGGTCCACTGGGGTACCTGGTCAAATAACCTCTGTATCAGAATCACTACTACTACTGGGATCCTGAGAGAAAACATAAAACAGCAACCAAGAAACAACATTAGGGTTAAATAAAACTACCAACCAACTCACACCCTAATTCTAGTTGCCACTTTAACTTACACTTTCCTTAGACTATACCTAATAGTTTAACTCAACTCTATATGAGTCGAACTCTCTCGCGATATAGATATATACCCAAAATACCCTTTTATTCCTAACTTGTCTCAGGTACTAGATCTTGTAGCTCTGATACCAACTTGTGACACCCTCAATCTCGGGCTTAGAAAATGAGGACCCACACACCTTTAATATATGAATTAAATAAGCATAAACCCTGATTAACTACTAACAGGATCAAACAGGATAAAGTATGAGACAAGATTACAACTACCAACCATAGAATATAATTTACAACCCCAAAATAAAACCAAATTTACATAATCGATTCCGACATGGAACCGACAGATAACCCATTGTATCTTTACAACTTTCTGGCTAAGCGCTTTCTCACACATAACCTGTACTATCTGCTCTAGCAACCGGAAGCCCTCAACACGGTAGGGACCACCAGGCATGCACTTACGAGCAGTGCGCCTAAGCCTAGCCATCTTTTTGCTTAACTTTCATGGTTAGATTAAAACAAAACATATGAGTATAAAACTCAGCAAGTAACTATAAAATAGTTCTACGATACAAAATCCATAATATACCATTTCTGAACTAGGGCATTCTACTTTATCATTCCTGGGTGGTAGATTTCTATCTTTTGGGCTAAAAAAGGGTTACGAAGAAAAGCTTTGGGCTTTCAAGGAACAAGGGTCAAGATAGAGTGAAAGCAGATATTCATCACAAATCATTAATATGATCGCAAAAGATCTTTCAAATGGAAAGAGATAATCTATTCAACATTGGGAATCAATTATATGATTAATAATATCAACAGAATCAAAATCAGGGTTCACAAGCTGTAAGTTTCACAATATCACAATCAACTCTTTTCAAAACAATATAAGCCTTTTCATTTTCAAAGAATCATTTACTGAATAGGAAATTCAATTCTTTTTTATATAGTTATGGAACCCTTGATTGGACTACTTTATCTTTCCTTTCATAATAATACGGGTGATCAGCCCGTACGGACCTCCATCCGGTCTTTAAGGTACCTATGGCATAATTTCAGCCTTAGAATGGACTAGCCCTGCTAGCCTCCTTAACATGACTGGACTAGTCCCACTAGTCTCTTACGTCTCAATCCGATCCATCAGGAATTCGTTTGGAAAACCTTGTGTTGGAAAAGAAGGTTTTACTAAATTCATTTTATCATTACCAAGAATATAAAATCATTCAGACTCTTTCAAGTCAAAACTCATTCTTAAGTTCAATTTCAAGAATTCAAATATATGGGAATGAATCAAGGATAAGCAAAGTTCAATTCTAGGGATCTTGATCAAATGATCACAAGGTACACAAGTTAGGGAATCATAGCAGTTTTAAGGATCATCATGAATAAGATTATAAAGGAACAAAGAATTAATACATAAGGGGTGCACAAAGGTTCTTATAGGGTTTTACGAGAATTCAAGATATTATTAGGTGATCGGGGTAAGAAAAGGTTACCAAAGGGTTTGACAATAATCTTATCAATAACAAGTTTACAAGAACAATGACAGGGTTTCTCAAGAATCCATAACTGGGGTACATCACTATAAAAGTTCAATACTCTACATGGCATGAACAATATCCTCTTTATAACCATTTACACAAGTAAGTAGAGTTACTTTCCTAAATTCGCTTTCCTGTTTCACAAAGGTTGAACTACTGCCACCTAGTATACTTTTCCCTTTCCTAGCCTGAATGCCCTCACGCTCCGAATCTATAATCAAAAACCAAAACCTTAATTAGATTCCCACTTGAAGTTCCCAGTATGCTTAACATTTCCCTTAATCGCAATACCCTAAGAGTATTTATATACTTAATTATAACCACATAACACCTCCATACCATAACTCGTAAACTCTAACCCTATAGACTTCAAATCACGCATTACGATGTAATTACTGTAACGTCTGTAAATATTATGATATTATAAAATCTATGATGTGGCATTACTGTGCATTATTGTGAGTACATAATTTTCTAAATATTGCTTTCCAGTGATTATGTGAATTAAGTAAATACGAATATATTTTATTTCGTGACGATTCGAATCATCGTACAAATATTTAGATATGGAAATTCTATGCTTAGACGATTAGATAAATTGGTATAATGCTAGATTATATTTTAAAACTTTATTTGCATTAAAATTCTAATTAAATTGTATTTTTATGTGGCTTGTTATAGAAGTATTATTATAAAGAAAATTCTTTTAAAAATTTATTTTTATTCAAATTTCTTGAAAATACTCTTATAAAACTTCTAAAATCTTAAAGTAATTTATGGTATAATTTTTGTGATTTATGGAATTGTACTTTATTTATTTAAATTCTTTCTTATTAAGCACATTTTAATTCTAGAAAAATGATTACTAGATTACTAATGTACCCTTGCATGCAAAATCCCTTATAATAAAGACCAATGATAGGACCGTCATTTCCAACCCCACTTACTCACTTTAACCAAGCAAAGTACTCATCTACCCTTGCATGCAAAATGGCTTAAGCTTGTAGGAAGGGAATAGAGGTCATTTCTCAATTCCACTACCACTTTAACAAATCAAAAACCAAAAACACAAGCTTACTCTCTCATTTTGCACACACACTTCACTCTCTCCCCTCTCCTTTCTCTCCATTCGGCCGAAGCCACCCCCTCCCCCTCTTCTTTCATTTTTTTTATTTTCTCAAACACTTTGATCAAGGAGCTAATTCACTTATATTCCCACATTTATACTTGGAAAATTTGGCTAATAAAAAGTATGTTTTATTATGTGTTGATGTGTTCTTGTAGCCAAGATTTAGGCCTTGAATTCTCATGGATTTAAGGACTAAAATCATAAGGGCTTAAAGATATGGACTTGATATGGTCTTGGAGAAGTATTTTTACTTCAACTTTCTAAGTCATAATCTTGTTCATAGCATTTTGAAATGATTTATTAAAAGAGCCGAATGTATATGGATTGTTCTTTAGAAATTTCTATGAAAATGACTTTGCATGTTGCTTATAAAACGTTTTTGCTTCTAAAAATGATGAATTATAATGTTTAAACTCTTGAATGCTATGTTTTTCTTTAAGTATATTAAGTTTTAAGACTTGCATGTTAGTTATTGCCCTTGCATGATGAAATTAACCCTTGCATGTTGATTTACAAGTGATTTTAGACTAGGAAACCATACTTGCTTGCTATGAGCTTTGATACTTTGATTTTTATGAGGTGCATGCCACAAATTATGTGTTAAATTGATATTTTAAATATGTCATAATTAAAATAGATTAAAATCAGTAGGTATCAAGTGCTTAACCTAAGTGTATAATTCGAATTATGCTTAGAACTTATGGATATGAAGTTGTCTAGCTAGTTGCCTCTCTTGACCCCTTGATAATTGGTAATTATGGTAAATAAAATGAAAATAAACCTTGTTCACTAAAGGTCAGTAGGTTTTAGCATGATATTAGGCTTGTTTGTTGGTTTTTTCTTTGGTTTTGGTGGTTAAGAAGGGAGTTAAGGTGAAAGGGATGCATTAGCCCTATTTGGACAAAATTTAGCACTAGAAGTTTAGGTCATTTTAGGTATGCATTGGTGAGGCCTTGTTAGACCCAAGTTGAGTGGAGTTAGGACTTGGTATGTACTTGAGTCCGGAAGCTTTAGATTGGATAAAATCATGCATTTTGTTAGGTTCACAAGCACAAAACCGAGAGGAACTCAGAACAGGACAGATTTGGTACAAGTCCATATTTGACCCATTATAACCATGTTTTAGGATAGAAATTCATTGGGACTTGGTTTATAATAGTATAATGAAGACTTAGGAAGCTTAACAAGTCATTAAAATTAATAATTGAACAATTTAAGTGAGTTTTAAGTTGGTAAAAACAAGGCAGATTGGTAAGCAGGGAAGGAAGATTTGTGTCAACTTCTACTTAAGGCTTAGGGAGGCCTGAGTGAGGTTTTTAAGTCATTCCAACTTTTAGAGTTATTTTAGAGTCTTAGGAACCTCAGAGAGTTGGTTTGGAGTGAAGTCCCAAGGTGGAGATACCCCATTTCCACCAAAACACCCGAGAGTCACCATAAGAGTTGCATTAAGAAGCCTATGAGGAGTGCATTGTGTTTAAGTGCTTTATGAGTGAGACCTTGATGTCAAGTCAAGTTTGGGAGTTGAATTATGTCATAAGAGTCTGTAGAAATCATAATTAAGTGAAGGGCCAAGGTAGAAATATATATTTGTGCCGAGGCACACAAGTGGTGCCAAGGCGTGCATCCGGGAAGAGTTTAGAGTATGCATTAGTTTTGTGAGTCATTGTAAGTGAGGCCTAAGCGTGCCTTACAATTTTTGGGATAAGTTGAGGTCTTTAAAAGAAGAGTAATAGTATTAGTCATAATTTTTTTGTGTTACATGGTCATGTGCATAAGAATCTGAAATAATGTATAGAGTATAAGTATGTACTATTAACTAAATGTTATATTGCCATGATTATGTGTTATGTGATTTCTTTGAAGCATATGCTACTTGTAAGCCTGCATATATACATGTGTATATATATATATATTTGCATATATAATTATATGCGGAAGGGTAGTTAGCAAGTGTTATTGATAAGAGTATAATTATTATAGGTTTCAAGTAGGAGGGCAGGTAAAGAGCCCATAGACGATTCCATTCAAGTACTCAGTAAGCGTAGTTCAAGCAAGTGAACTCTCAACTTATCTTTATAATTCCATTTCTTGTGATTGAATACCCTGTGAATGCTTGACTATCGTTCAATAATATTGATTAGTCCCTGACATCACTCAATGATTGGATCTTGAACTTAGTTAATCACTTCCATACTTGAATTGACCCCCTTTTCATCATATATTACCTCGTATCCCTGTGAATACCCTACAAATAGTTCCTTAATATATATCCAATGAAACCTAAAACCCTCATACATTAGATTCATTTCCTTTGGAAACCCAAACACTAATATCATCCTCTCATTTGAACTTTATCAATACCAGCCCTTGTTATATTGTCCTTGATCAAGAACCCTTTTAATTTGAAATGAGTTATTAAAAAGGAATTGAATGATATGATGAGACTGAGGCGCCAATAACTGTTATAGTTTTAAAACTTCAGTAGCGGGGAGCCTGATGGTTTTATATGGCCAATATGTGCCGAGGATCCTCAATAGTAGTGAATCACTTGTTATGTGGTTCGAAGCTTTGATGTGGGTTGATCACCCCTCCTTGCTCATACCGCTGTGTGATTTCAATTCCATTCACTTATTAAAATCTTGAACTTTTACTTGAAATTTCATATTGTTGATTTACCTTCGGTTATTGCTTTATTGAAGCATATGATGAACTGTTGTACCCTATTATTCACTTGCTGAGCATTTTTCTCATTAATATTGTTATTGATGTTATCCCCTCAGTGAAACCCGAAGATGGTTCGTCTCAAGAAAACCGCGCGTAAGACTTCTGGGACTCGGGGTATGCCTACCGTCAGATGTTGGAGCAGGTAGGGAACTAGTAGTTCCCTAAGGGTTGTAAACCTTGGGTTTAAAACTTGTGTAGTAATTTGGATTTAGATATTTTTGGTCTGTAATAATTAAGATGTTAGATGTTGTTAAAACTCATTATTGTGGATTCGGGGATTGTGGTTAAGGGTTGTAGCTCTAATGTTCTATCTTTTATAGTTCTTACTGTTTAATCTATATTAAGCATATTTCTGCTAGTTAGTATTATGGGTCCATCACAGTTTGGTATCAGAGCCACATGTTTGAGTCACTGAACAACATAGGATAAATGAATATAAGATTGGAATTTAGAGAATAGGATGAACTTAGATCATTTGGGTTTTTGGGGCGTTAGAATCTATAGGTTTTCTGACCCTTTTATTTATAACCGCGTATAAATAACTGATTGTCAGGCATCATCCTCATCGACTCCCGAATTCCTTTCTACTGTGCCATTCTCCCTGTACGAGCAGATGGTAATTGCGGTTGATCGACTGGAAGGCGAGACGCGAATCTAAGGCGTAGGATGGACCAATTGTATCGCGAGAACTTTGATGACGAGCCCAACCGACCCCGACTGATAGCCAGACTTGAGGAGATCATCCAGATGGCTGAGGACCGATTGGCATTATTGATTCCACACCATAAGAGAGAGAGTCAGATTGCTCTTACCGCCATTGCTGACGAGATCCGCCGAGTGATTAGCCGTCTCCGTGCCCCTGTTCCCCCACCACCATCCTCTTAGACTATCATATAGTCTACCTATCTCCAGCATTGTTGTTGATTAGTACTTTGATTTCCATTTGTACCTTGTACCCAGATTGTTTCGGGAAGACTTTATTTGCATTTTATTTCCTGTTTGTACTCTATTTCGCACTTTTCATTCGAACTAATGTTAAATTCGCACTTTATTATCTTTATGATATTGCCATCTAATTACCATGCTATATACTTGCTTAGATAAAAATTGTTGATTAAATTATGTTGACCTCTTTAAAACTTGATCATGTCTAATATTTTCCTAAGATATCTTTTGAATAAAATCTCAGTGCTTAATATTTACCCTTGCTATAACTTTTCTATGCAAATATTGAACTGTGAATAAACCTTTCTTGTCTACATTCAGAATCATGCCTCCTTGTAGAGCCCGCAACACCAATACCAGGGATCATGAAGATCCACCACCCAACTTCGCTCAACTTATGGAAATACTTCACCAACAATCTGTTACCCTTGCTCAACAACAACAACGTCTTCAACAACAACTTCAACAACCACCTCTACCACCACCAACCCCTACAACTTTCAAATCGTTCCAAGCTGTGAAACCACCAGAGTTTTGTAGAACTCAAGACCCTGTAGAAGCTCAATCTTGGCTTAAAGAGATGGAGAAAGCTTTCACGCTAGTTGTTGTTAGGGAAGAAATGAAGGTCGATTATGCGTCTTATTTTCTAAAAGGCGAAGCGAACTATTGGTGGGAGTCAGCCCGTGCTCTAGAAGAGGAAGAAGTTATTTCTTGGGATAGATTCAAGAAGATTTTATTAGAAAAGTATTTCCCGAGGTATATGCAGACTGAAATGGAATTGAAGTTCTTTGAATTAAAGCAAGAATGAATGACTGTGGGAGACTACGAGAAGAAATTCACCGAATTGGTTACGTGGACACAGATGAGAAGAGAGCGAAGAGATTTCAACAAGGATTGATGCCTCGGCTACGAAGCAGAGTGGCAGCTTTTGAATTGGCCATATATGCTGAAGTGGTCCAAAAGGCGATGGTGATCGAAGGAGAAAGTGACCAAAACTCGAAGGAGAAAGAGAGTAAGAAAATAAAGTTTGGAAGTAGTGGAGAAGGATCAGCTCAAGGAAGCCAAAGTGGAAAGAATTTCAAGAAGTTTGGATTCCAGAACCAAGGAGGACCCCGAAGCTTTAAGAAAGGTGATAATAAGAGTCAGAAGAATAGGATTCAAGGGCAGAGATTCCAGCAAGCAACAAATCCGGAGTGTAAATTCTGTAACAAGAGACACACGGGTAACTACAATAAGGCTGATATCGTCTATTATAAGTGTAATACGAAAGGTCATTATGCGAATGAGTACCGAAACCCGAAGCCTTCTATTACATGCTTTAAGTGTGGAAAGACTGGTCACATGTCAAGGGATTGCAAGGCCCCCGGAAATAACAAGTTGATGCAATTGACGACCGCTCCTTTCAATCAAGCAATGACATCTTCTTTCCCAATTCTTCAACTTCCTTCAAATTAACCTTCTGAATATGCAACTCTAGTGTTTCCTCCCTCCTATCCTGCTCAGACCCGGACATTCAACATGAACATCAAGGATGCTGTTCAGAGTCTTGAAGTTGTGGCAGATACGCTTTCTGTCAACAACATCAATGTTAAAGTGCTATTTGATTCCGGAGCTACTAGATCTTTCATATTTGAATCTTTTATTGTCAAGTTGAATTGTGAAATTGAACTGTTAGTTGAACCCTTATTTATCATTTTGTCTAATCAAGAGAGAGTATCAGTTAAAGGTGTTTGCCCTCGGTGTAGAGCAGAGATTTCAGGCTATAGTTTCTGTTATTCCCAGTGAACTAATAATGAGATTTACAGAAGGGGGGTTGAATGTAAATCTCAAAATGTTTTCAAGTTTTGAGCAGTTTCTAGTCTATGTGTTTTGATGAGCAAGTGTGTGTGAATTGCTTTAAGCTAATGCAGACAGATATATATTCAAACACAAATATAAAGAACACAACAGACTTAAAAAATGTTTCTGGTGGATTTGTTGTTCCACCAGAGATGTGTTATTTCAGAAAATCTGTGATTCAAAGAATTAAATCACAGCTGCTTCCTAGTACAAACTAGATGATTTTCTCTCTGGATTATTCTAAACATCTCTGGAAAATTCACATCTAATTACTAGCTGCTACTTGGTTTATATATCACCAAGTTTACAAGTGAAGACAAAACTGTAAAATACAATTAAAAGGTTCTTCACATGTTTCTTCTTCATTTCTCTATCCAATGCAATTTAGGTTTGGCTGTGAATCTTTGAATACTTCCTTGTTTGCACCAGAATGGAAATGCTGCATTTTCTTAATTCCTCCTAGAGGCTGCCACATTCCAGTTTGTCTCTGTCAACCCATGTGCCTCTGTCAGCTTATGAATTGTCACTATCAACTGCTATTGAACTAAGCATTCGTTGAAGCTTTCATCCGTTGATGCTTTATCCGTTGAAGCTTTATCCGTTGATGGATTAGCAGTTGAAGCTTTATCCGTTGACGCACTTATCCGTTGATGGATCTTATCTGTTGAAGCTTTAGAGACATCCGTTGAAGCTTTGTTTCTTATGCTTTGAAGGTCTTTAATATCAGTTGATACTTTTTCACTTATACAAAATTACAAGGCATGAAATATTTACATTAGCCCTCCTATTTGCATATCCACTAGTAGTCAACATGACTGATAATTTCCCGCAACATCTAAGAAGTACAACTTAAATACAGAGACTGAAATGTGCTACAATACTAAACTTATTTCTAAGTGAAGCTACTGCTTCAACGGATAGCCAAGATGGTCTTATCCGTTGAGGCTACAAACACTAGATTTCTACTTAAGTATTTTGTTTAACTTATCATCAAACTAATACACATATTCCTAACAGTTTCCCTTCTTCCCTCATACCTTTTCAACTAGGAGAATTTGACGTTATATTAGGCATGGATTGGTTAGCAGAGCATGGTGCTCAGATAGATTGTAAGAAGAAGAAAGTGATTCTTAAGACCCTTCAAGGAAAGAAAGTAGAGTTTAAAGGACAGAAACAAGTTAAAGCATTTCTGACAATGATTCAAGCTAAAAGATTGTTAAGACAAGGGTGTGAAGGGTATTTGGCTCATGTAATTGATAGGTCTAAGGAGATGCCGAATATAGGAAGTATTCTGATAGCGAATTTCTCGATGTATTTCCGGACGAACTTCCAGGATTGCCGCCTGACCGTCAGATCGAATTCTTAATCGACTTAGTGTCCGGCGTGGAACCTGTATCGAAGGCACCTTATCATATGGCACCAGTTGAAATGAAGGAATTGGCCAAGCAACTACAAGAATTATTGGATAAAGGAGTTATAAGGCCGAGTGTATCTCCATGGGGTGCTCCAGTTTTGTTTGTGAAAAAGAAAGACGGAAGTATGAGATTGTGCATTGACTATAGAGAGTTAAACAAATTGACCATCAAGAATAGGTACCCGTTACCTCGTATTGATGACTTGTTTGATCAACTTAAAGGAGCGACTTATTTCTCAAAGATTGAATTGCGATCGGGATATCATCAGTTGAAGATTAAGCCGGAAGACATACCAAAGACTGCTTTCAGAACCAGATACGGACATTACTAGTTTCTAGTTATGGCATTCGGATTGACAAATGCGCCAGCCGCCTTTATGGATTTGATGAATCGAGTATTCAAGGAGCATTTGGATAAGTTTGTCATTGTGTTCATTTATTTGTATAAATATGTGAATTATCTCTAAAATATTTTTTAAGGTTTTATAATTACAATATTTATTTTTGGGATCTTATAAAATTTAGAAATCAATATTTCATCAATTATTTAGCCCTACATGATTTTCTGATTGCTTTTACTTGTAAAATCTGTATTTAATTATAGAATTTTTCAAAAATTATGAAACTCATATTTATTTAGGTTTGGAATATTCTTGGAATTTTAAAATTATTTTGGGGATTTTTGAGATTAATTTCACCCGCGCGTTATTTCGTTTATTCGTTAAAAGCGGGTATAAATTGTGTTCCTGAATTTTTTTTTAAATTATAAAAATTACATTTTTATTTACTTCAAGATATTAATAGTATTTTAAAACTATTTTTGTGATTTTCCTAATCTGTTTTATACGCAATTCGATTCGTTAAATTGCGAATTTCGGAACGGGTTTGGGCTTGCAATCGGTAATAGGGACACGTGTCAATCATTTTGGATACGTGTAAAAATTATGCTAAACCTCAGTCACGTGTTAGTAGCAGATTGGATAATAAAATATACTCAATACACACAACACAGTTATTCAATCTCCTTTTTGTGTCTTTTTTTCTCGCTATTATTCGCACATTGCTCCGTTTCCTTCCCTGTTCCCGGAGTTCGCGATTGTTGCCCCTGCGTTTTCCCGGTAGGATGCCGCCGATTATCCTTGGTGGTTTCTGGTATATATATATGTTTATTTATATATATACGTGGGTGGGATTCAGTTTGGTGGTGGCTGTTATATTGTCGCCGCATGTTCATCTTTTTCCGGCGCCGCCGTACTCTGGTGCCGCCTCGTTTGTTGCCTGGGATTGCACGCGCATGTCGTGCGTGTGTGATTGTGTAATAACCCCAAAAATTTTGGACTTTTTGTAAACCTTATGAATAGTGATTTTGCTGATTATGCTGAATAAGAAAACTTTTCATGCCACACAATGTAGCAGTTCTTTTATGGATATTCTGAGGTCTTATTAGTACTCTATATGGTATATAAGTGTATGTAAAGATCGTCAGAATCCAAATCCGAACACTTTGATTTTTCCCGAAAATCCACCAGATACCGAAAGAATTGAGTATAAGGTAACAGGATAAAAAGGATTTAAATTCAAGGATTATAAGAGGGGATCATAAAAGGAATATAATGTATTGAGAAAGGTTAAGGGAACCCAAGTAATAAAATCCCGGTTATGATCCCTCAAACGATAAACGAGAATGAAAGTTAAGCGAACCGTATAACAGATCAGCGGTCATTAGCCAAGTAATTAGGGGTTAATCAAAGAGGTTAATGGACGATGATGTCATCACACCAACAAAAGGAAGACAAGTGTAACAAGATGACATAAGCAGATGACATGAGCATGACAAAGTGGGAAGGATTGGTTGGTTGATTGTGAGCCACACAATTTTTACCATGGTAACAATTTAATTAGCAAACAAAAGGTAGCAACCAAGCCAAGGCAAAACAAATCACAAAACACAAATTAGAAGTTGACTTTTGCTTTCCAAGAACAAAAGCTCTCGGCCAAAACCAGAGCAGCAACTTCAAACTACCATATCTCCTTCAATACTCACTCAAATAGTATGTTCTATAGCTCTATGGAAAGGTATTGAGATGGCCTACAACTCTTGTTCACAAGTCTCGTCCAAATAAGCATGATAAGACCCTCGTTTTGACAGTTCTTTCAATCTGACTTTTAGAAACTTCAAAACCTAACTTTGTGTTCTTGATTCCTTTGGAAAGATCAAGCTTGTAGGAGGCTCCCTAAGACTTCCTAGCTACTCTAATCACTCCAAGGAAGGTATAACACCTCCAAACCCTAACTTTACTTTGAGTATTATGAATGTTTTGATGGTTATAGAAAATGAGAAGCATGATGCTTGTGTGTTTAGAGTTTTGATTGGATTTGTAGTGATTTGGATGTTGAAATCTTGTTTATAGTTAATGAAACTTAAGTATAGCTAGTAGTTCATGTGTGGGGTTGTATAAATTGGAAAATCTTGAGGTTTAGGGACTGATGTAGTAAGGTTTGGATGAGGGTTGGTTGTATTGTTGGTTGTGAGTTGAATGGTGGTTTTTTGGAGTGGTTTAAAAATTGGAAATCGCGTAAACATAAATGTCATAATGCCCGATTTTTCTTAACTGTTCTGTTCTTAACTTTACGACCCGTGAACTCACTGAAAGATTCTAACCTTTGCCATGTTTAGATAGTTCATGTTACGAGCTTCATTTTGATATGTGGTTCTCTTGAATCCGATGTACGGTTTAGGAGCAACGACTGTTTTAAGTAACGGCGTTTCGCGAACGAACCATTACCCCTCGCCTTACTTTGAAACCTTGGTTAAGGCCCTTAAATGACTAATTGGAGTATGAAACAATTATGTAAAGTGGGCTAGGCAGTTGGTAGGGTATTTCCGAAAGCGTCGCCTTAAAATTCGTAACGGTTAATTTATTAAAAATGGTGGAGCCGAGGGTACTCGAACGACTTATGTGATTTGTTAAGCGCAGAAATGACCATAAGCAAACGTTAGGGTTCAATTGGTTAAAGTCTAGTTTCTTAAGCGACCGTGGTTTAATTCTGGCTTATGTTGTTGTTCATAGGTTACCGGACCCACTCTAAGCTTAAGTCTATCCCGGAGCACTCAGGCAAGTTTTTTACCCGTTATACTGTTGTGGTGATGTATATATGTATATGCATTATCTTGTGATAGATGCATGATGGTTAATTAGCAAATCTTGTGATATATTGGAGCATGCTGATATGAGATATATGCATGTCTGTTTCGTAATCTTGATATCTATCTGTTGATTCCAATGCTTATAGTTGCATAATACCTATGCTAGAGATAAGCAGTAATTGTGTATACCCTTAGTATAGGGGACCCAAAGGTGAACATTTTCTAAAACCGGGAGTCGATGTTCCCGAGTATATTATATATATTTATATATATATATAGATATAGTTTTCAAAACTATTAATCGAATAAGGTTTATTCGATAACTTTATTTTTATTAATGAATATTATTTTGAATATTCATTCGAGGGATTATGACTCCGTTTATTCTATTTAATGAATATTTTTTTTAATATTCATTCGAGGACTTATGACTCCGTTTATTTTATTTAATGAAAATTATTTTTGTATATTCATTCGAGGACTTATGACTCCGCTTATTTACTAAATAATATTCTTTATTTTATTAAAGAATAATGTTCCGATAATCAAACTTATTTTCGATTATTCAAATAAAGATCATACTTGCGTATAAGTATATCTTTGGTTATTTATTATTCATTTCAAGTATGAGTTTTAAAACTCCTACCTCGATTATTTTTATAAGGATCATCCTTATGGGAATATTATTTAAATAATAATATTCAGATACTTTCTAACATATCGGGACTGATTTATTTCATTAAATCAACTTTACTCCAAACATTCTTAAAAATGTTTTCGAGTCTTCAAAATGATTTTAAATGTTAGGGCAGATCTCAAAACTCATTTTTATATTTAATATCCTCCTTTCGAAGGGGATTTAAATACTCGCTCAAAACCTGAGGGATCCGGCTTTGTGGTGTGTTTTATATTCGCAACAAGGTTGCTGTTTTGATAAAAGAGTTTTTGATTACTTACCCAACACTCGGGAAGTAAAATTCTTGGAATAAGTTAATCCATTAACAGGCATCGCCTGGGAAATATCGGTGAGTTTTTCTTTCCAACTAGATGCGACTTCTTGGTGGAGTCGTATCAACAAGTTCCTACTTGGGAAAAGGGGAGACGAGCTTTACGTTTCAGAGTCATGGATTTCATCTGAACTAGGAGTGGCGTAAGTGGTCGAGTGGCGCCGGCCCAGCCTTATTATATTGGCCCAAATGGCCTGGAAGTTCCGCTAAGACGGTCCATTCCTTAGGAGTCCAGTGTTCGGTTGACAAGTAAATCCGACAGGTTCTCCTCTACATGTAGAAAATGGTGGGGTTGTACTACTGTGACTGATCATCGTAAGTGGTCTTCCTGGTGCGGCAAACTCCCGTAATGAGTTCATCATCCAGTTTGGATATTTCTGCAACACTACCCGGAGCATTCGATCGAAAGGCTACGGATGGGTGATTGCTGAGGCATTGACAGGGTCAAACGGTTATAATGATGTTTCCCTCAAATGAAGTATCTCGTAACTTCATTTCTTTTAAACAACATTTCAAGGATTGAATCTATTCAAGTCTTATCTTGTAGTCTCATCTATGTGATGAACTTTCGAAACTGTTTATACCTTGAACGGTGGTGGTTCAAGTAGTTTTTCGGAAAAGATATAAGTATATTGGAGTAT
This sequence comes from Apium graveolens, assembly GCF_009905375.1. Taxonomy (NCBI): domain Eukaryota; kingdom Viridiplantae; phylum Streptophyta; class Magnoliopsida; order Apiales; family Apiaceae; genus Apium; species Apium graveolens. Next base: position 72,555,321 of record NC_133653.1, on the reverse strand, counting down.
CTTGTAACTTCATCTTTTCAACTTATATCCAGTTAATGATTATCTTATGAATGACAAAGATTTTCAGAAAAACGTTGAGACAAGGGTTAGATATATGAGATCACCTTGCAACGATTTTTTATATAGTTATAAACTGGAACTCTGTGTATATTATATATGTCAGTGGATTTCAAAGATTGTGAAAAGTATATATGTATATATATACCGAATATTTTGCAACTTGGTCGCGTTAAGATATCAACTTGGTTCAATTCTTCTTGACCAAGACTTTCATGAGTGCTATGAGAATGCTCATATATTGTTATTCATTATACATATTATTTCGGTGGGCTTGTTGCTCACCCTTGATTTCTTCTTTCATCACACAACAACAAATAGACAAGATGAACAGGATCAAGCTCCTAATTCGTGAGCGGTTAGAAAACGTTTTGCAGTTTCCTGTAGGCATTGATGCCGTTGTAGCTGAGGTAGGAACTACCAGTAGGCTAAGCTTTCAACTTTTGTTGTACCGGACTTATGTATCTATATAAATTGTAATAATAGAAAAGAAATGTAAATTTATTCAGAAACCCTCTTGAGGTGTAATGGCTTATAATGTGGAATAAAATGACTTGTGTTATTTTTGGTATTCATCTCTGAGACTATAACTTGTGGCGTGTGTGTATATTGTGGGGTCACAGTACGAAGTAGTTGATTGTTTATTAAGATTGGGTGTTATAAAGGGAAATGGAAATCGTGACAACCCGGATCCCCGACCCCGGATTTGGGGGTGTTGCAGATTGTCTGTGTTGCCTGCTTGTTTTCCGGTTAACTCTGGCCGTTTAAATTGTTCTCGGCCGATTAGGCCTTGTTTGGCTCCTGATTGATTTCTTTTTTTTTCTTTCATAGAATTATTCTTGATTATTTTTGTGAAAATAATAAATAATTTATTTTGCAGGATTATATTTTAATCGGTAGAATTCGTAACGAAAACCCGAAATAATCGGGCACCTCCGAATTTTGCCGCCATCGACGATGAGCCTCGGCGAGTCGACGGTGGACCGTGATGATCGTTATCTGAGTCCTAATATTTTAATATAAATAAATAATAAATGTACAAATTCTATTTATGAGTTCGAAGTGAAATAGTAGTTATATATTATTATTATTCGAGATTGTAATTATGATTGTAATGGTTGATTGATTGTTGGGTTGAACTGGTGGTTGGGATTCGTGGTTGGATTTTTGGATAATGGTTGTTGTGAATTTGATTGTTGTTGATTTGACGTCGATTGTATTCGACGGGTAGTCCGATAAGCAAAGGAAGCACTGCCCTATTTTCGGGAACGTACCCTGTAACATATCGGAACTACCAGTCGAATGTAAATAGTTATATAGTTCTAAATAAATATTCTGTAAAATATTATGGACAATTTATTTCCTAAAACGATGAGTATGTGTTTTTCGAAAATGAATATTGAATCGAGATTTGAATATATGAATCCCGTATGTTGCGTGTACTATAGTAATGTATATAAGTACGAGTCGGGATTGTTATCGTTTGGATAGGATTGGTATCGAGGATATGTCAAGCATAATTGGGTGTCTAACATATAGTATTTTAACCCTGTAGGTTTTAGTCGGGAAACCGAAAGTGGACGTTGGACTAAAAATAACCTAGTGGTCAGTCAACGAGCTCAGTAGAGTTTCAACAGAAAAACCTGAGTGTCAAAGTCGAATCCAATGTGATCTAATGGCTGGACGTTAAAGCCTGAGCAGCAGAGTCGGCTCAGAGTTGATCAGTAATAGTTATAAAGCCCTGTAAGGAAAGTACTTCTGAACTTTTCTTCAAGATATATCACAAATATTTTCGAAGTGTTTCATAACATGTCGCTATTATTCCAAATAACTCATGTTTTTTTATTGCAAGTGCTTTAAACAATTTACCCTTGAACCCTGATTTTCTTGATCTTCAGCCGTAAGCCTTATTCTTTAAAAACCATCCTTTGTTGATCCTCAGATACCAAATCACACAAATATGATACTATTCCCCAAATGTATAACTACCAAACACCAAACACTGGAACAAAATTGTTTGAAAACACAGAAACTTTTATACTCCAACCATTCTTTATAACATCAGAGAACTATACCTTGAAAAAAGCATTATTTGTCTAATACCTTATCCTTTACGGACTGAAAACCGTTTCTTATACATACCTGATATACCCTTGTGATATCCATGAGTTTTCTTACATTTTTATTCAAGTGTTTAATCATCATTGATTATGATCTTGTTGTATCGAATTATATTGTTTATCATATTGAACTGCTTTAGAATTGGATAGTTTTTTTATGTATGGACCAGATTCGTGGTCAGACCATATCAATGGTCAAGTTAGGCCAATGTGTGCCTTGGATCCAGTAAATAGAGCAGTGATGTGTGCTTTGTTCGGGGTTAGTGCATGACTGATCAGCAGCCTAACCTTGGTTTTAAAAACTTAAAATGAATATCCAATTCTAATGATTATTTAGCAATAAACTTGATTCCTCTGAATCATTTCGTTTGATCATTGATTAACCTCAATTATTGTCATTGTGACTTGCTGAGCTAGTTAGCTCACTCTTGCGAATCTTTTTATGTATTCTACAGTTAAGAAGGATACGGTTGATAGCGAGGTTTCCCAGTTCAATGTACGAGCTAGGATTCCAGATTGAGTTGGATCGAGCTAGCAGGAGCTTATTATGGTAGTGAGATAGTAAGATTATAAGAATAATTTTATTATCAGTTGTAAGTTAAATTAGTTGGGATTTGGTACGATGTAATAAAAGTTAAGGTTGTGGCTTGCTTTCATACTTTAACCTGTTGTGATCCATGGTTGTGTAAAGCAGGGTCATTGCAAATAGTATTTAATATATAGGTTTATATATTATGTATGTGTTGTGGACCCCAAACTTCTGACCAGGGTTTGGAGGGCGCCACAAAGAAGATCGAGACTAAGACAGAAAGAAATATGCATTAAGAAGGAATTCTATGAAGAATAGAATACTTGGAAGAAAAGATAACTAGTTGATATATTTTAGGAAGCAGAATTATATTCAATATCAACTAGAACATTATCTTGTAACTGTGTAGTATATAAACACAGGCATAAGGTTTACACTATAAGTGTTATCATAATCGAAGTTATTATTCATTGTAACCCTAGCAGTTCTCGTGATAATTTGTTCATCACTGAGAGAGGACAGTTCCATATTGTAACAGAGTTTATTGTGTTGAATAAAATCTATTTTCTGTTACTTGAGTTCTTATATTCGATTTGATTATCATAAACACTGTATTCAACCCCCTTCTACAGTGTGTGTGACCTAACAAGTGGTATCAGAGCTATCTGTTAACACATAAACAGTTTAAGATCCATAAACAATCATGGCTGAAGAAGAAACTCCAACCAAGCCCACCAAAACTGAAGAACCTCCAAAAACCATAACCCATAGTCGATATGTGACTATAAGAGTTCCTATGTTGAAACCTTCTGAGTATTTCATATGGAAAGTGAAGATGGCTATATTTCTGGAAGCTACAGATCCAGAATATCTCGACAGGATTAATGAAGGACCACATATGCCAACCAAACTCTCCGTGGAAGTTGCAGGTCAGCCAGCAAAGTCTGTACCAAAGGAGAAAAGTGATTACACTGCTGAAGATATCTCATCGATTTCGAAGGATGCAAAGGTAAGACACTTGCTACATAGTGCCATTGATAATGTCATGTCAAACAGGGTAATTCAATGCAAGACTGCAAAAGAGATATGGGATGCTTTGGAAACAAGGTGTCAGGGAACTGATTCAATCAAGAAGAACAGGAAGACTATACTCACTCAAGAGTATGAGCACTTTGACTCAAAGCCTGATGAGTCATTAACTGATTTATATGACAGATTTGTCAAACTCTTGAATGATTTGTCACTAGTTGACAAAGAGTATGATATTGAAGATTCAAATCTTAAATTCCTGTTAGCTCTTCCTTAAAGATGGGATTTGAAGGCCACAATAATAAGAGAAAACTATAATCTTGATGAAACAACTCTTGATGAAATTTATGGGATGCTCAAGACTCATGAACTTGAGATGGAACAAAGAAGCAAGAGGAATGGAAGAAAGTCAACGACAATTGCTTTTGTGGCTGAGGAGGAAAGTCTCAAAGTTGCTGCCTCAAAGAAAGGCTAGGGAAAGGCTCTTATCACAAAGTCTGATACTGAGTCATCAAGTTCTGATAGTGATGATGACTCAGAAACTGAAAGTATACCTGAGATGGACCCTGATGAGGAGATGATGAAGCTGTGTGCTCTTATGGTGAAAGGAATCAAAAAAATTGCATACAGGAAATTCAGGAGAGGAAAGAAGTTTTCCAGGAAAGGTGCAAGTTCTGATAAGAAAGGTTTCAAAAAATCTGAAGGAAAAGGAGGAAAGTCTGATAGAGGAGATTACTCAAATGTTAAATGCTACAACTGTGGTGAGAAAGGCCACATATCTCCTGATTGCAGAAAAGGGAAAAGTGACAAAAGCAAGGCTCTTGTCACAAAGAAGAAAAGCTGGTTATATGCTTCAGATTCTGAGGATGAGGAAAACTATGCCTTGATAGCAAATGCCGATAGCAGTTCTGATACTGCTGACTTAAAGGTACCTCAAACTACTTATGCCTTTCATACTGATGATATTACTGAGTTGAGAAGATATCTTAAAACCATGTTCATTAGTTATAAAGATCAAACTTTAATATGTGAAAGATTAACTTCTGAGAATCTTGCTTATAAAAAGAGAAATGATTATTTAGAAAAAGAGTTAGTCATGTTCCATCAAACTCAGAAAGATAGAGATGATGCCTTTTATGTTATGGATGAAGTGCTAAAAATGATTGAATCTCTAAAAACTGAGTTAGAAAAGGAAAGAGAGATTATCAGGACTTGGACTAACTCTGGTAAAGTAACTCAGGATATTCTTAGTAGTGAAAACTGGAAAGAGGGCTTAGGTTATAGAGATGATAAGAACAGTAAGGGAACTGTAGAAACTGACCCTATAGTTGTTAAACAAAAACCAAAGGTAAATCCTGTTAAGTTTGTAACTGCAAAGTCTGATATTGAGAAATCAGAAGTTAAGGAGAAAGTAAATTCTGACAAACCTAAACAGGATAAGCCAACTGAAGTTAACATAGGCTTAATGACCAAGAAGCAGCTTAAGCATAAGCTGAAAGATGTTAAGAATTTAACAAGGTAAAGCCACCTAGGAAAAATAGGAATGGAAAGGAAAGTGTGAACAAAAGTAACAATTATAAGCATGTTCCTAATGCTCCTAGAAAAACATGTCATAACTGTGGAAATTCTAACCATCTGGCTTCTTTTTGCAGGAAGAATAAGAATATAAACTCCTTACCTTCGAAGTCAGGAGTTAAGAGTCAGTCTGTTAGATATAAGCCACAAAATCCTTGTTTTCATTGTTGTAGTTTATGGTATTCCATTTATACTTGTAAGGAATATCAAAGTTTGTACTATGATTATTATCAAATAAAACCTTCTTTAAAGAAAGTTAGCATTATTCCTTCTAGTGTAAATTCTGATGCAAAGTCTGATATTGCAAATTCTGATAAGAAAACTGTTAACATAAACTCTGATGCTAAATCCACTGCAAATGTTAACAAACTTAATAAGGCCAAAGGATCCAAGAAAGTCTGGGTCCTTAAAACTAATCATTAGTGGTCTTTGTGATTGCAGGGCAACATGAAGAACATCCTAGTTATGGACAGTGGATGTTCAGGACATATGACTTGAAATAAAGTCCTGCTATCAGACTTTGTGGAGAAAGTTGGCCCAGGTGTTTCTTATGGAGATGGCAATATTGGCAATATCAATCTTGGGAATGTCATCTTTGAAAAAGTAGCTCTGGTCTCAGGACTTAAATACAATCTGCTAAGTGTGAGTCAAATCTGTGACATAGGTTATCATGTGAATTTCTTTGAAGAACACTGTGAAGTTGTAAGCAAATCTTCAGGCAAAGTTGTTCTGAAAGGATACAGGCATGATAACATTTATGAAGCCAAGCTTTCAACTAGTACTGATGGTTCTGCAATCTGTCTGTTAAGTAGAGCATCAATTGAAGAAAGCTGGGATTGGCACAAGAAACTCTCTCATTTAAATTTTAACAATATAAATGAACTAGTCAAGAAAGATCTTGTGACAGGACTTCCAAAATCAGTATTTGCTCCTGATGGCCTTTGTGATTCTTGTCAGACGGTAAAACAAAGAAAATCTTCATTCAAGAGCAAGACTGAATCATCAATTCTTGAGCCTTATCACCTACTACATGTTGATCTATTTGGTCCAGTGAATGTCATGTCTATTACAAAGAAGAAATATGCTATAGTCATAGTGGATGAGTTCACCAGATACACTTGGGTGTATTTCTTGCACACAAAAAGTGAAACTGCATCTATCTTGATTGATTATGTCAAGCAACTGGATAAATTGGTCAAAGATTATGTGAAGATCATAAGAAGTGATAATGGCACTGAGTTCAAGAATTTGATCACGGAAAAGTTCTGCAAAGACCATGGAATAAAGCAGGAATTTTCTGCTCCTAGAACTCCAAAACAAAATGGAGTTGTTGAAAGAAAGAATAGAACTCTTATTGAAGCTGCATGAACTATGCTTGATGAAGCAAAGTTGCCAACCTACTTTTGGGCTGAAGCTGTGCAGAATGCTTATTTTACTCAGAATGCTACACTCATTAACAAGCATGGAAAGACACCATATGAGATGGTGAAGAAAAAGAATCCAAATCTGAAGTATTTTCATGTATTTGGATGTAAGTGTTTTGTTCTTAAGACTCATCCTGAACAGCTATCCAAATTTGATCTAAAAGCTGATGAAGGAATTTTTGTTGGATATCCACTTTCCACAAAAGCCTTCAGAGTCTACAATTTAAGAACAAGGGTTGTCATCGAATCTATCAATGTTTTTTTTGATGATAAGAAGATTACTTGACTTGAAGATTTCAATGATCATGATCAGCTGAGATTCGAAAATGAAGTTTTAAATTCTGATTCTATAAATTCTGACAGTCTAAATCCTAATACTGCAAACTCTGATGGATAAAACTCTGATGTTATTGAAACTGTGGTGACTACGCCTAAGAAAAATGCACCTGTGCAGGGGGAGCATACTGAAGATCCAACCACATCTCAAGAAGCATCAGAATCTACAACAGGCTCTTCAAGTTCTAATTCGTCAAGTTCTGATGGGCCAAGTTCTGATAATTCTGGAAACTCATGTTCTGATATTTCTGGAAACTCAAATTCTGAAGGATCCAACTCAGAGAGCATAATTTCAGGGGGAGCATCATAAAATGTTGATGGAGACAGCATGGATCATGGGGGAGCATCCAGTTCTAGAGATAACCTTCCATCTGCAAGGAAGTTCACTACAGCATATACACCTGACTTAATTATTGGAAATCCTGATGCAGGTGTCAGAACTAGAACAGCTACATCAAATGAATGTCTCTATCATTCTTTTCTTTCTCAGAATGAACCAAAGAAAGTGGAAGAAGCTCTTCAAGATGCTGATTGGGTGCAAGCAATGCAAGAAGAGTTAAATGAATTTGAAAGAAATAAAGTCTGGACTCTAGTACCAAGACCAAAGAATAGGTCTGTTGTTGGTACAGAGTGGGTGTTCAGAAACAAAACTGACAGTGATGGCATAATTATAAGGAACAAAGCAAGGCTGGTTGCAAAAGGATACTCTCAACAGGAGGGAATTGATTATGATGAAACATTTGCACCAGTTGCTAGATTGGAAGCCATAAGGATATTTTTGGCTTATGCTGCTCACAAGAAGTTTAAAGTCTTTCAAATGGATGTGAAAAGTGCTTTTCTCAATGGAGAATTGGAAGAAGAGGTATATGTTGATCAACCTCCAGGATTTGTAGATCCCAAATTTCCCAATCATGTCTACAGGCTTGATAAAGCACTTTATGGCCTTAAGCAAGCTCCAAGAGCATGGTATGAGACTAGCTCAGTTTCTTCTGGAAAGTGGATTTAACAGAGGGACTATTGACAAAACACTGTTCTACCTAAACCATAGAAAGGACTTACTTTTGGTGCAAAATATATGTTGATGATATCATTTTTGGTTCTACAAATGACAGACTTTGTAAGAAGTTTGCCAAGTTGATGCAGTCAAGATATCAAATGAGTATGATGGGAGAACTTAACTATTTTCTGGGCCTTCAAGTCAAGAAGAATGAACAAGGAACTTTTATTTGTCAATCTAAGTACACCAGAAATTTGTTGAAAAAGTTTGGAATGCAAGATTGTTCAAGTGCATCCACTCCTATGGCCACTGCAACAAAGTTGGATAAGGATACTGGTAAATCAGTAGATATTACTGATTACAGAGGTATGATTGGTTTACTACTCTATCTAACTGCAAGTAGACCTGATATCATGTATGCTACTTGTCTTTGTGCAAGATTTCAAGGAGATCCAAGAGAACCTCAATTAACAGCTGTGAAAAGAATTTTCAAGTAACTTAAGGGTACAGCTGATCTGGGATTGTGGTATCCTAGAGAATCAGATTTTAAGCTAATAGGTTACTAAGATGCAGATTTTGTAGGATGCAAAATTGACAGGAAAAGCACAAGTGGAGGCTGCCAATTTCTTGGAGGCAGATTGGTTTCTTGGTTTAGTAAGAAACAGAAGTCAATTTCCACATCAACTGCAGAAGCAGAATACATTGCTGCAGGAAGCTGTTGTGTACAGATTTTTTGGATGAAGAATCAGTTACTGGATTATGGGTTAGAATTTTCTAAAATCCCTATTTACTGTGATAATCAAAGTGCTATTGCTATGACAGGTAATCCAGTTCAACACTCAATGACAAAGCACATCAGCATTAGGTACCACTTCATAAGGGAACATGTGGATGAAGGTACAGTAGAATTGCATTTTGTTCCAATAGATCAACAACTAGCAGATATCTTCACAAAACCACTGTGTGAAGCTACTTTTACAAGATTGGTAAATGAACTTGGAATGGTTTCAGGTTCTTTCTCTAAATCTGCTTAGTTTATGTTCTGATACATCAGACTTTATGATCAGTATTTACATATATTACTATCTTTGTGTATTCTGTGCTTAAATTAAAATTTGCTTAAGTGCTGATTGTTGTCTGATGTGAATTTCTAAACTCTGATAGTGATATGAATATTTCTGTGAATATTCAATCCAATGAGGATAACTGTGCTAGATGCTGACGTAGTACTCTTTAATATACTAAAGATCCCATGTTTGAAGTAATTGTTTATGTGGAAATCTTTTAACACAAGCAAATTATGATATTGAGCTTAGTTAAGTTTACTTTGTGTATCTTATTACTAAGTCAAAAACTAGAATAGTGCTTCTTATCTGTTAAGTTCTGATGTTAGTAAATCTGATGGATGTACTAAGTGCTGATAAGCCTCACTTATCAAAAGAAAAAATAAATAAATATCAGGTACTCCTTTGAGATCTAGAGTAAAAATATGGAAGGGAAGACCCAAGTACATTGCTGGTGTTAAGTAATATGCATTAGAAAAGCAAAATAAAATTTTCTTGGTGGCTTTTCACACTTTATGATTACTGGAGAAATACTCTGATAACAGCATAAATTCTGATAAGCAGTCGTGACTCACTTACACTGAGAAGCCACTGTAAAATGGAATTTCAAAAGATGCATAAAATGAGCACAAAATAGTTGAGGTGGACTCATGCATGAACTCATTCAATAGTAGGATTCAGAATAATGACAGATTTTGAGTAAAGTTCTTAGTTATGCCTTATTTCTAAGATGTACTGAAGTGAATCAGACTTTACTCTTTGTATGATATTTAGCTTAATGCACACACTTACACTCCATATGAATGATGAAAACTACTGTGGTGATAAATGTTGTTTTAGATGAACAATTTTTATGTCAGATTGCATAAATTCTGAGGACAAGTTCTGATGGAAGTTCTGATGATTAAGTTCTGATGAAACCATATCAGTATTTGTGTGAAGAATTACAGGAATACACATTCACTTTTTGAGTTAAGGAGCCATATTCTGATGACTTTTAAATCCTAATAATAATCAAGTTTTGATGTTGACGTGGCAGTATTTATTTACTTGGTTTATTTTTTGTCATTACTTGAACGATAATATTTTTACGGAATATTGGTTTATGTGAGATAAAACAGTCATAATCATTATGGGTTAGTGGTTAGCGTGTATGTCTTGAAAAACCGCATGCGCACAGAAATTGTTATTATATCCTGTGCCCATTAACTTTGGCTTTAGATCTTTTACTGACTGTTATTATTACACATCAGTCTAGGGAGTCGAGGGGTCATTATTTTTACTTGTAACTTTTAACCAGTCCTCGTGTCCCTTGGTATTCTATTGGCTATTTAAACCAACTATTCATTCCAGCCAATACATCTTTCATTTTCTCACAAACTCACTCTCTTTTTATTCTCATCAATAAAAATGGTCCGTTTCAACTTGTTCCTGAACTATAAAACCTTTAACATCGAGTTGAGTTTTGATGAATGGCAACAGGAGTGGCATGTCACCACCATTCCTGAAGAGCTTTGGAACTCAGTTCCACAAGAGGTTCACACAGAACTCTTGTTCTTATCAATGGAGTATCACCTCCATCTTGATAGGTTGGAAGAGGAAAGGAAAGAAGCTCTCCGTTAGCAAGAATGGATCATCTATCTTGCAGTGCTCTTCGTCAGCAGCAGAAGGAGCTAGTCGTTAGGTCTTCTTAGACTAGGACTAAGGCTGTTGATGTTAAGAATCGTAGAATAGGACTATCTTGTAATTTTTGCATGTAATTGATAAATTTCATGAAATATAATCATCTGATATATCAATGAAATTTTCTTTAATTGCAAGATTTGTTCTTTGTTTCTCAAATTATGTGACTGTGCATGTTTAATTGTAATTTATTAATCTTTACTTCATCAATTTTTAATTTTATTTTGTGATGAATGTTTTGATTAAATTTTGTTGATTTGAGGAAACAACTGAGGAACAGGTTCAAACATCAGAACCTGTTGTTGTAGAAGCTTAGAAGGTTTCTTCTCAGAAAGATACTTTAACTGGGAGTTCTAGGCCCCTCAAAAGGCTTAGAAAGTTAAATTCTGATGATAAAGCTCCTACAGTGTCTCCACCGTTGAAGAAATTAAAGAAACAGAAAGCTCACAGGGACATAGTTGAGTCAGATTCAGAGGATGTAGTGGAAGCAGCTAAGGAAGGGGATCAGGAATCTCTGATCTCAACAGAACCAATTGTTATTGAATCACTTCCTTCTGCACAACCAGAAACTGCTCGAGATAGAATACCTACACCTCCTATGTCACCTATAGTTGATCCAGTACATACTGAAGAACCAGAACCTGGCTGCAGATCAGAATTTAGAGGATGATATTGAAGCCTCTATAGCCTCACATACTGCTATTTTATCAGAGGATGCTGATCCTGCAGGATCTACAAGTTCTGATGCTGCCAATGAAGAAACTACTGGTGAAGCTGCTGATAATTTAGATGCTGATGCAGCTGGTCCATCAGGACATGCACCTCAACAAACAGTTAATAAAGCTGATCTAATCAAGAAGTTTGTTAAGGAAGCACCAGTACCTTGGAGTGAAACTCCTAGAGGAAAGGAGTGGACTAAGGAATGGAACACAGTTAGCTTTGTTCCTTTTAAAAAGATTCTGGCTGAGCATCTGGTAAAAGCTGATGAAATGTTGATAAATAATGATTTCAAGGCACAGCTGAGACTTACTACATTGAGTACTAGGCACCTTCAAGGTCAACACTCGACAACCCATGCCAAGGTGAATAAAATTCAAGAAACTTTGATCCAGCAAGATATGAATGTGAAACTTGAAAATAACAGATTTTTCAAGCCAGCCTTTGACAGAATTGCCTACATTGAGAAAACTCAGGAGAAGCAACAAACTCAGATTGATGAAATTCTGAAGAATCAAGCTTCTCACCAAAATGAACTCAATGAGATCCAATCCTCAGTGGAATTGCTTGTCTCTCTTCTTTTACCTGCTGATGCCAAAAAGGAGGAGAAAGTGATTAAGTCCAAATACAAATCTATTCAGACACTGAAGGGAAAGGATGATGGAAATGATGACCAAGGAAACTCTAAAAAGGGTAGAGGTCAAGGTCAAGGCAAAGGATTTTCATCAAGTAAAGCTAGAATTACAAATCAAGGAACAAGTTCTGATACTGGGAGAAGAATAAGTTCTAATACTGGTAAAAGGATAAGTTCTGGTGAATATTTGGAACTTGATGAAGAAATTTCAAAGGAGTTATTTCTTAAAGAAAATACAGGAACGGACTTTGAGAGTCTAAATGAAGAAGAAGCTAGACTCAAAGCAGAAGGTGTCAAAACAAAACCTAAAGCTTCTATTGTTGAGAAGAAATTTCCAAAACCTAAGGGTATTATGATAAAGGAAAGAACAAATTCTGAGGCAATTAAAGCCAAATCACAAGTGGAAATTGATCCAAGGTCCAAGGGCAAAGAAAAAGTTGATGAACTTGTAAAGGTTTATATGCCAGTCATGGATGAAGAAATAACTGATGATGAAGAAGATGCTAATCTTACTCTGATGCATAAGAAGATTTTTCAAACAACCTCTAACATGGCTCATGTTGTTCAGAGTCAAGATGTAGTAAGTTCTGATATGACAGTGAAGCAAGCAACCTCTGACATAGCTCAAGTTGGCTTGATATCAGAAGATAAGGAAAAGGAAACCTCTGACATTGCTCATGTTAAACCTTCAAAGATACTCCTACCAGGATTCACCAAAGCTAAACAAGCTCAACCTTTGAAGACTACAACAAGTGGTTTTGAAGCAAGAGTTGTTACATGAAAGGAAGCAAGAGATAAATCTGGATTGGGTAGTTCTGATGAAAGAAGAGTACATAACACTACCAATGATCCAACTTCCTTAAGTGAACCAGGTGTTGGAGCAACTCCTGAAAGATTGAATCGACTTGAATCTGTACAAATGGTTTACCATACCTTTTTAAAAGAACATATCTTGTTATATTTTATGACAGATGGAAGGGTATAATATATTAGGCAGAATGATATACCACTGAAGTATTTTGAGGAACTGGAACCTGTTCTATTCCTACTTCAAGTGAAAGACAGATTAACAGATAGTGTTGTAGGTTATTTAAAGTCTCAAATTCATAGACAGAAGAAGCTTTATTCTGTAAAGTCTGACAGCACATACTGTCCCAAGTACAGAGATCACAAAGGTGATATTGTCGAAATGAAGCCTAACTCTGCTAAGATCATAACTACTTTTCTGGGTTATAAGGCTATGGAATTCAATTTAGAGTCTAACAAGGCATATCTGATCAGACTAGATCAGGAGATAAGAAAAGCTAAGATAAATGATCTCACAGCAGCTATTTTTCAAACTGGTGAAGATACAGCTGAATTGATAAATGCTAAAAGGAGGATGGTCAATGAACTTGAATATGCTGAGAGAAGTTTGTTGAAGAACTATCTAAGAACAACTCCTGATATCAAAGAGATCAGAAACTGAAGCCAAGTCAAAGATCTACAACTGCTTAAATTCTGAAGTGTATACAGACTGAAGCTGTTATCGGAAGTTAAAGATGGTAAAGCTGAAAGGACTGTAAGTTGTAGTTATCTAGTCAAATTCTCATGCATTTGTACTTAATGTTTTTGACATCATCAAATATCTGTTGAACTTGTATATTATGCTAATTTACAAGTTGGGGGAGATTGTTAGATATATTTGATAATGTCATGTGTAATATGATTTGTCTTTAGTTTTCAGATCTTACCTAACAGGATAAATCATTATTTAACTGGAAATCAGCACTTATACTGAAGACGGAACTTAAGATATCAGAACTTAAGTTATCAGAACTTAAGTTATCAGATGATATCTATCAGGAGATAATATCAGGACTTAAGATGACTTTCAGATAAGGCAGGAGGCTGATTGAAAGGAAAGAAGATCGAGACTAAGACAGAAAGAAATATGCATGAAGAAGGAATTCTATGAAGAATAGAATACTTGGAAGAAAAGATAACTAGTTGATATATTTTAGAAAGTAGAATTATATTCCATATCAATTAGAACATTATCTTGTAACTGTGTAGTATATAAACATAGGCATAGGGTTTACACTATAAGTGTTATCATTATCGAAGTTATTATTCATTGTAACCCTATCAGCTCTCGTGATAATTTGTTCATCACTGAGAGAGGATAGTTCTATATTGTAACAGAGTTTATTGTGTTGAATAAAATCTGTTTTCTGTTACTTGAGTTCTTATATTCGATTTGATTGTAGTAAACACTGTATTCAACCCCCTTCTACAATGTGTGTGACCTAACAAGGTTTTAGCATGATATTAGGCTTGGTTGTTGGTTTGTTCTTTGGTTTTGGTGGTTAAGAAGGGAGTTAAGGTGGAAGGGATGCATTAGTCCTATTTGGACAGAATTTAGCACTAGAAGTTTAGATCATTTTAGGTATGCATTGGTGAGGCCTTGTTAGACCCAAGTTGAGTGGAGTTAGGACTTGCTATGTACTTGAGTCCAGAAGCTTTAGATTGGATAAAATCATGCATTTGGTTAGGTGCACAAGCACAAAACCGAGAGGAACTCATAACATGGCAGATTTGGTACAAGTCCATATTTGACCCATTATAACCATGTTTTAGGATAGACATTCATTGGGACTTTGTAAGTGAGGCCTAAGTGTGCCTTACTATTTTTGGGATAAGTTGAGGTCTGTAAGAGAAGAGTAATAGTATTAATCATAATTGTTGTGTGTTACTTGGTCATGTGCATAAGAATCTGAAATAATGTATAGAGTATAAAAATGTACTATTAACTAAATGTTATATTGCCATGATTATGTGTTATGTGATTTCTTTGATGCATATGCTACTTGTAAGCCTACATATATACATGTGTATATATATTTGCATATATAATTATACACGGAGGGGTAGTTAGCAAGTGTTATTGATAAGAGTACAATTATTGTAGGTTTCAAGTAGGAGGGCAGGTAAAGAGCCCATAGACGATTCCATTCAAGTACTCAGTAAGCGTAGTTCAGGCAAGTGAACTCTCAACTTATCTTTATAATTCCATTTCTTATGATTGAATACCCTGTGAAGGCTTGACTATCGTTTAATAATATTGATTAGTCCCTAACATCACTCAATGATTGGATCTTGAACTTAGTTAATCACTTCCATACTTGAATTGACCCCCTTTTCATCACATATTACCTCGTATCCCTCTGAATACCCTACAAATAGTTCCTTAATATATATCCAGTGAAATCTAAAACCCTCATACATTAGATTCATTTCCTTTGGAAACCCAAACACTAATATCATCCTCCTATTTGAACCTTGTCAATACCAACCCTTGTTATATTGTCCTTGATCAAGAACCCTTTTAATTTGAAATGAGTTATTAAAAAGGAATTGAATGATATGATGAGACTGAGGCGCCATTCACTGTTATAGTTTTAAAACCTCAGTAGCGGGGAGCCTGATGGTTTTATATGGCCAATGTGTGTCGAGGATCCTCAATAGTAGTGAATCACTTGTTATGTGGTTCGAAGCTTTGATGTGGGTTGATCACCCCTCATTGCTCATAGCGCTGTGTGATTTTAATTTCATTCACTTATTAAAATCTTGAACTTTTACTTGAAATTTCATATTGTTGATTTACCTTCTGTTATTGTTTTATTGAAGCATATGATGAACTGTTGTACCCTATTATTCACTTACTGAGCGTTTTGCTCATTAATATTGTTATTGATGTTATCCCCTCAGTGAAACCCGAAGATGGTTCGTCTCAAGAAAACCGCGCGTAAGACTTCTGGGGACTCGGGGTATGCCTACCGTCAGATGTTGGAGTAGGTAGGGAACTAGTAGTTCCCTAAGGGTTGTAAACCTTGGGTTTAAAACTTGTGTAGTAATTTGGCTTTAGATATTTTTGGTCTGTAATAATTAAGATGTTAGATGTTGTTAAAACCCATTCCTGTGGATTCGGGGATTGTGGTTAAGGGTTGTAGCTCTAATGTTCTATCTTTTGTAGTTCTTACTGTTTAATCTATATTATGCATATTTCTGCTAGTTAGTATTGTGGGTCCGTCACAATTATGACATATAGCATTAAATCCTTGTATTCCCAACTTTATACTTGAGTTAATATATCACTTATATAGCCTTATATCAAGATGATTCAATCCTTCCCTTTTCATCACTTAATTTGAACCAAAATAAACAAATAAACCACATAATTCTTAGAAATTACACATGCATTCAGTTAGCATCAATCAACCACTTGTATACCTATATGCCATTTAGCTATAACCACAAAATACAACCCAAGAATCAAACATAACATGCAAGCATCATAATTGCATAAAAACTTGGGATCAATTCACCACTCATTCCTTTGCATCATCTTTTAGCCTAAACGCTTACATGCAAAACTCTATCTTGACATGCATCCAAGTTCTCATGTCGATTCTCACTAGTAACTAATGCAAATAGCACATAAAATCACAAAATCATCTTAATCTTTTTTTAACCATAAGACCCATTCGGGCTTTTCAAAAGAAAACACACATGTATAGATCAATTTTGACATGCAAAGTTGTAAATCACAAATTCAACTTGTTTCAAGCCTTAACTTAAACATTCAACTCCTTTCCCTTAGTAATCAAACCTAACTTACTAGATTATACTCAAACCTTACATGCAATCATCAATTCAGTTCTTTTAAACCAATAACCATTCTAATTTCCCACTATTATTCTAAAACAATAATCTACAATCACTTTATTCAACCAAAATCAACTCAATAACTTCAAAAATCAAACCCCATTTGATTTTTAGGCAATCACCACATGCAACAACGAAAATAAGTTTTATGAATACTAAAGCTCAGTAATAACATCATCACTCACCACCGGTTCACCTGAGTTCATCACCGGTGGCGGTGGTTTCATGGTGGTGCCCTCATTCGAGGGTGTCCAACCACAAAACCCCCGATTTTCCATCAATTTCTCAAAATAACTAACATGCACAACTTAGGTATCATTCATTTGCAAGGAATCATTCTTAAAACAAAGTAATCAACAAGAACAACAAGAACCGAGAGGTTCTCGGTGATCACACAAATCGAACACACACAACACACATACACCCACATGCAAGTGTGTTCTTGCATCTTTGGAGTATAAGAAACTCAAATCTTGACTCAAGATTAAATTTTAATGGAGGTTATGGAAGGAACAAGGAGAGAGAGATTATACCGAGAAAGAGAGAGAAGGGAAAGCCGAGAGAGAGATGAGAGAAAAAGAGAGAGTGAACCGGGTAAGGAAAAAGAAAAAGGGGAGGGGAGTGAGATTATATATAGTGAGTATCCAAGGGCATAAAGGTCTTTTACCCACTAATTTCTAGGATTTTCCCTTTATTTTTTAATTCCAATTTCTAAAAACAATTTTGATACATGAACAGCCCTCTCGGAAAAGATGGGAATGCAAAGAATAAAAATTTTAAAATGTAGATCTCGAAATTAGCTTTCCAACCATATTTTTAGAATAATTTTTGAGTGAACGGTTGATTAAATACGGATTTTACAAGATTACGATGAAAATAACATTTTAACTCCATAAAATCATTTTAAAATGCAACGATCATGAAATAAATCCGTCTATCATTTTTAGAAAGTTCCTAGGATTATTTTGAAGATAACAAGACAAATTCCACGCCTTGACCTTATTCGAGTAATTTTATAAAAATGCACAAAGGTCCAATAATCCCTATTTGAAATCAAATAAATCCCTTAAATCCTTTTTAAATTCAACAGATCACGTAATCATGCATACAGACAAGAAAGCACATATATTCACACATCACAACTCATATCTGATCATAAAATTTCCCTTTTTTATTATTATTCCTCTTTTTGCGTAACGAGTTGTGTTCTGCTTGACGGCCCGACGTTAAGCATTTCAATTACGTTTCACAATTATCTTTACCAACCGACACGTCACTAGAACATAATACTCACTTAAACACTCCATTTCACATATCAACACATAGTTCATATTTAAACACTTTAATTCCCTTTTTGGACGTGTTCCGTTCTACCTGACGGTCCGACAACACAGCTTAACCCCTAAGCTGACTCTTTAAATTGGAACGCATCTATCTACGCTCCCAAATACTAATATACAATAAAAACAATTAACAATCAAAATCACTTAATCACATAATTTATAATCACACCACAGAAATCATACTTTATTCACTTAATTACGTCACGAAATTCCCGGTCGTTACATAACTCATGGATTCACTCTAACTGCCAGAAGAATAGTCCCTATAGGATTAATCAAATAAGGAATATTTGGAATAACTAGGATGCATTAGATAGTAAACTAGCTATTCCTTTCACTTCTAAAAGAATTCACCATCAACCAGATCATTTGATGGAATTTAGAGACCAAGAAGGTTGCAGAAGATTTTTCAGACTCAAGGACTAGCTGAAGGTATCCGGTGATGATTATCCGGAATATATCATGGGAATGTCGAACACTAAAACTAAAGATGAAGAAATCTTCTATGGCTTTCTCCAAAGGTAACATGGTTACAACCAGTTAAAACAGAAAGAAGTAAAATAATCAGCTCAAAATAGAGGAGCAAAGTAATCTCTTATTATTTTACTTGTATTTTTTATTCCTTTAAAAACTCAGTAGCTTAATGAAAATATGTTGTTCCTTCTTCAAAGTAATTTCATTCACAATATATTTTGTTATCATCAAGGAGATAATTTATGGATGTTATTCTATCAGTCATAAATTGGGGGAGATTGTTAGGAATCGCATGTACTTTTGATAATGAACAAAATATATAGCATAATATTTCATTAAGTAGGTAGGAGGTATCAATGGCTAAATTATCTTTGTCTGATATCCATTGGTAGATTAGCTTATTTATGATAAGAATTTTTAGCAATTTTCATGAAGATCTCAATTTATAGTCATTGTTCTAATTATTTATTCCATAGTCATCACTGCTCAATGGATAAATTGAATAGGATGGCTAACTGTAAATACTCGATGCCATGTAATCTAATTAAATAAAGTGAGCCATCAATGGGTAAGGAGAACAGACTTTCAATGGCTAATAGATCAGCTCATCAATGGATAAGAAGATCATACTGTCAATGGCTAAAGTAGCAAGTAGCAATTGATAGTGACTTAATAGAGCATGGATATCAAATCTGAAAGAGCAGATGGGCTGATAAAAATTCTTAGTTTACAAAAATGGAAGCCAAGACAAAATGAGCATGTAATCTTGGATAGTAAAGAAAAAGAAGAAACATTCCATTTTCATGCATGAGAAATTGGAGGGATATTCAAAGCTATATATCAAGATAAAATCTAGCCTCATTTGTCGAGCCTCACGGGAAAGAGAATGAAGAAGCAATCTAGCTGAACCTCGAAGACTGTGTTATGAAATGTCTAGAAAGCATTGTAACTTGGTGATATATAAACCAAGTAGCAGCAGTGTGTTCTCTAAGAAATAAAAAACTAGGGTTTTTAATAGAGCTTGTTCAAGAGCACTATCTCTTAATAAAATACTGAAAAATACAGCTGTGAAATTCTTGTAATTTACACATATTATTTCTTCAATATATAATTCAGGTGGCAAGTCAAAAAGAAATCACCTAAAATTTTAGCGTCCTGTGTTCTTATTTCAGTTTAACAATTGTTCAAGTTGAAAATTTATAATTTGTATTCAACCCCTCCTTCTACAAATTACTCATATATTGATTGTTGCTACATATCAAAACTCATTTTTAATAAATTTTCTTAGAATTCAAATAAGAACTTGATCCTGAACAAAGTCTAGCCACAAATTGTAAGCCAGCTGATTAGACCTATCATATGGATGTTAGCTTGCTTGTGATGCCCCTCAAATCCGGGGGACTGGATTTAACGTCACCACAAAAAAAACACTTTTGAAAACCAGTATTTTTTAATGGATAATGAAAATCAAAGAATTTAAAACTTGGAAGCTTTAGTAAAAGATTTAACAGAAAATAGTTTAACACCCTAAAAAGAGGATTGCATATAGGTTACAGTATTGAAATTAAAATCAACCACTATTATTATTAAACAATATATTTACAACATCAAGTCATCTCCGATAAGAAGAATCACTATTACTTTATTTACAAACCTGATTTACAACTGAATCTCAGAAAAATAACACTAACTCGAACCATCCTCGTCAATTTCCATGTATACCTTCTTTGACCTCTGGATAACTTAACTACTCATGTTCTTCGCCTAGCCTTAGCCTTAAATGTTATCGCGCTCGAGAAACTCATCTTTACGCCTTTTTGAAATGGTTAAAAGAAAAGCAAGGGTGAGCAACAATGCTCAGCAAGTACCAATATAGCAATAACAATCTGAGATAGTTTATCAAGAATTCATAAGCTTGGGGTATTATACAAAAGGATTCATTAATCTTTGTATCCATTGAAAACTAGGAAATTCAATCTTTCGAAAGAATTATTGAATTGGACTTATCTCGTTTTAACTAAAAACCAAAGGTTAGGCTGCTGATCACTCATGCACTAACCCCGAACATGGCACACAGCCATGTTCACTATACTGGATCCAAGGCACATTTTGGCCTACATTTGACCATGAATCTGGTCCACATAATTTATAAAAACAATCTAATTCTAATAATTCAATTCAATAAAAGCATTCATTTCCATAAACAGAACCATAATCAGCAGTTATAAAAATATTTAACTAAAACAACATTTACATTTAATAATAAAATCATGTATGAAAAGAGTTTCAACCTTGTAATGACAAAGATTTAGTATTTATGAAACGAAATTAATTATACAAGGGTGTGTATTTATTGAATGAAAGGTATCTAGTGATTTTGAAGTGATATCGTATCGTAGGGTATATGTTCATAAAATATGAAAAAGTGTTTGGCTTTTCAGAACTTGAAGGTTGAAAGAAATCATGGGTTTCATTCTCAGAAGTAAAGGTTTACCAGATGTGGTTCACAACATAAACATGATACTATAATCTTGAAAGAAACATCAAAATCTATGTAATATATATAAGAAAGGATTTAGGATACTTGCCTTAAATCCGATTCCAACTCACAGCTCAGTTCCATACTTCATAATCCACAATCTATACATCTCATAACTCACAGATAACCTCTGACTATATTCTATCTGCAATACATCGTTGTTTTCTCAACTTACTCCATATTCACTTTGCGATACCATTTGACCTTCTGTACGTCTTCGATATTGCACGTCTCGTCCAGATCCTTTACGAGAATAAGACAATACTATAATCACTAAACAGTCTATTGATCCTAACTTATAACTATCAAACTCCGTATCTATAACCTTTCGCATATACATATCGAAAATCTATATGAGTACAGATAATATCGAAAATCTGAAATTATATCATCTATTTATTAGACTATCCCCCTGTTATTCTATTTCAATCAACAATTAATTAACTCAATCTAAATTCATATTTCAACATATAATTGTCCAACGCCAATCAAAACTCGTTATCATCTTACTCAAATCATATATCATATTTGTAGAACAATAATTACACATATATTTCACATTTAGTCTCGGCCATTTTATCATATCATATTACAGTTGACTTTATAAGCTCTTATCCCTTTTTAGTTTTACTCGATTCCAAATTATAAATCAAAAGATATGCTCAAAACAGTTTTCGACTCTCCCATCAACATATAAGGCACTAAACAGATAGCATACATCACATAGCACATAACTCAAATCGTCAAGCATTCGACTCGACAGGCTTAAACTGAAATTGAGTCGAAATAAGACTTTTCGTTAAATAGGCGACTCAAAACTGACTTGCAAAACAATGACCTTTCGAAACAAAATGATTTGTGTCTCAAAAACATTTTTAATAGAAGCAAAATATTTCTCGGAGTCTAGACGCGCTCGTTTCGTATTAAACGGATGAATGGTCTATTTATTACAAAAAAAATAAGAATAATTCAATTAATAATTATATTAATTGAACATTCAATACCTTCATAATTTTAAAAGCTCAAAAGAAATTTTAAAATATGATTTGTCTTAATTATAAATAATTACATTTTGTTTAACTATTTATAAATAAAATTAATTGAGTAAATGAATTAATCGATCCATTAAATAAATAATTAATTAATTAAAACAAATTATAAATAATTAAATCAAATTTGGGTTTTCAAAAATAATAAAGAAATTAATTTTATGGAATTAAACTAATTCAGTTAATTATTTAAACATAATTAACCAAATTAATTTTGAATTAAATCGATTTTGGAATTAGAAATTAGATTTTTGAATTTTTTTTTAAATAAAAATTTGGATAAACAGGTTTTAGAAATGGAATTAGGGGAAATTAGATCGAAACCGGGTTTTTAACTGATAAACGGGTCAGGAAGAATGTATTCGGGTCGCGAAGAACCCAAAATCCGTGAAGCATTCCGGCCATCGGAAAACTGTTAGTCCCTTAACAATGTAGCAAGAATTACAGAAGGGGGGTTGAATGGAATTCTTGAACATTTTTCTTGAAATAAAAATGTTCAACTCGATTATAGATATATTTGTTTTGATTAGCACAATGCGGAATGTAAACTTAATTGAATCAAAACATAAGTAATTAAAAACAAGAGTCTTTAAAAACTCTCTGGTGGATTTAAACAATTCCACCAGAGATATATATAATATATCGAGAGGACTCTGTATGCAGAAATGCTCTCAGCTGCTTACAAAATAGAACTACTGAGAATACAGGAAATGCTAATGATTCTGCTTACAAAGATTTCTCTGTTTTTGTGTTTCTTAGCTATCTCAGTTATTTTTCTACTTGCTACTCTCTTGGTTTATATAATACCAAGATTACAAAGTCAAAAAGACTGAACAAATATAAAATCTAATAGTCTTAAGCTTCGCTATTTTTCGTCCTCTATTACCCAGTTAATGGGCTTCCACGGTGTGTTTGTATACATCTCGACGGCTGTGTGTCAGCTTTCACTGTTCAACTGCTGTTTGAATTCTTCATATGATCATCCGTCGACTTTCAGAACATCCGTTGATGGTTTAATTGATCATCCGTCGATTGCTATATTAAACATCCGTTGATAGTCATTTGATCATCCGTCGATGGCTTTGTTAATCATCCGTCGGTAGCTATTTTGGCACTTGACTCTATATCACTTATGCAGAATTACAAGACATCAATTATGTACAATTAATCAACCTATTCTGCATATCTAGTTAAAGTCAACATGACATATATGCTACTACAGATTCTATACAAAGGTGCATACATAACTGTGCTACAAACTTATTATTACATAAGCTACTCACTCGATGGATAATAAGTTAATCATCCGTCAGGACTATAATGAGTTATCCGTCGGGACTATAATTCTTATCCGTCAAGTGCTACATAACTTCACTAAGTAAAATCTACTTAGATGTTTTGTTTATGAAATCATCAAGTACACAACATATGCACAACAAAAACTTTCCATCCACACTCATATTCTGTCTTAAGTGCTGGATCTTCATGAGATGTAGAGAGTCTAGGTGAGCTTGAAGAATAACCTTGGTACCAGCATCTGAAGTCTCCTGAAGGGCCTTTTGAATAGCCACCACTTGCTTGACCAAAGACACATCAAATTGTCCTGGTGTAAATTCCTTTGTCCATGCCCATCCAGGTAAATTTAAAACAGAACTTGGGCCTTCATCTCCCCCTAAGTTCATGCTTCCATCCAAAGAAACAGAGCCATCATCATTAGAATTTACTCCAAATTCTTCAGATGGCTCACCAGCTTGAGAAGGCATCCTATTGAGAGCAGCTTTATCTCTTTGAAGAGATTCTGAGGTGTGTACTAGATTCAAAGTCTGTTCTGCCTCCACATTGCCCTGAGCAGCCAACAACTGATAGGCTGACACATGATGAGTAAAAGTGTCAGCATCCAAGGAATTGTTATCAATTTCAGCTTTGTAATGTTGCTGAAATTGTCTTTCCTTTTCAGCATCATCCACAATCATTGACTCACTAGAAATGGCTGGATCCACCCTTATTTCTCCTGTACCTGCCTTTCTCTCATAATCTCTCTTTTGTTGTATCAGGGTCTCACCCTGGCTCCCCACCCTCACACCCTCATCTTCACCTACTAAGGTGGGACTCCTCTCACTCACTTTTGCCAATCCTGAATAAATGGATTGCTAAGATTCACACTTTTCCTCTCCTTTTGCCTGAGAGCAACCCAGCCTCTCACTTAATGTACTCTCCTCTCTCAGTCCTAAGAGTGATTGTATTACCACTAAGTCTTCTGCACTAGAAATAATTGAAGTTTGAAGTTGAGCAGAGACACTCGACGGATAAGTGATATCCATCGGGTGAGTGGTAAAGCTATCCGACGGATAACTGTTGTTAAGCTTATCCGTCGGGATACAATCACTACTCGACGGATGAGCAATATCCATCGAGAGAGTAGAAATGAATGAGGTGAGAAGAGAAACTATTGTTGACTCTGTGTTGATTGAAGCTATTTGAGGCACATATGTCACAATAGTATCTGAAAGAATTGGCAAGTGAGCCAACAAATCATCTAAAAGATGTTGCTCACTTGCACTAGATTTTGGCTTCCCCAACAGAGTTAAAGAAGGGGAATCAGGAATTGAAGTGTTTATCATATCCACTTCCAGAGAGTTTGTTGGTGAGTATGGTGTTTCAAAGGTTTCTATTATAAGAGATTTTGGCTGTGACTCCACATTTATTGGAGCCACATCAATCTGAATTTGAGAAAGTGCAGGGACTGTGTCTTTAGCACCAGTTTGCACTGTGTGTGTGCCCTGTGCATCCCCAGTTGTTTTGGATTTCTTCTTTCTTGTGTAAGTTTGGGGTGAGCTTGTATCCCTAACCCTTTTGGCCTATGCTCTTGGTTGAAAGCTTTGTTCAATAGCCACATCCTTTTGGGAGGATGCAGCTAGAAGTGAGCTTCTGTCCTTTTTAAGTACTGCAGTTTGTTGGGAAACTGCAGTGTGGCTAGGCTGGGATTCACTCAACTCTCCAACCTTATCCTTGGGGTTTCTTTGATGTTAAACCATTCCCTCACCTAACTGACCCTCCTTCACACTCCCCTCTTTGGTTTTGGTAGATTTTTCAACTGGTACCTTTTGAGAGATACCAGAGGAGGTTTTCTTTGACTTGGATTCAGAAATTGTAGTTGATTTGGCAGCTTTGGTAGGCAACTGTTTGGTCATAGTCACAGTTGCCATAGCTACTCCTGAACTCAAAGAAATTGAGGAGATTGGAATAGTTGAGGGTATGGATGAACTTACCTCACTTACCTGAGGTGTCTGCATTACAGGAAAGTAGAACATTGGCACATCCCTATGATGGTTGGCTCTGTTCAAATCTTCAATGATACTTCTCTCTTGAACCCAGCAAGCTAATTTGTTGTTTGGGTTCTCAAGTACAATCTCTTGACAAAGATGGTTAGCCAATATCATGAAAAATCTAGCATAATATACATTCTTTCCCCTTTTGGCTAACTCACCTAGTTTAAAACCTAACTCATACAAGTCAAGGTCACTGAAATTGTAAAATTTATCTGTAACTAGCATGTATAGCATGTTAAGCATGGAAATCTTCACAGAATCAAAATTACTGACTTTTCCAGAGAAAACTTTAGTCACAACATCACACATGAAACTCCATTCCTTCCTAAGACCTAATCTTCTAATCTCACTTAGCTTATTCGTAGGAAGTGCATAATGCATGGAATTAAGCATATTGATAATATCAGTGTCAGTGTGTGGTGAAGTTACATTATCATCAGGAATTTTGAAACATGCTTCTATCACATCACTATTGATACAGAAATCATTACCTTTGATAGTTAGAGTGATGGTTTTGTCAGTAGAGTTGTAGTTTACAGTGGTCCACATCTCTTCAACAACTTCACAGTAAACTGTGGGTGATTCAAGCATGGCATAACTTAACTTGCAGTTCTTCACGAAGTCCATCATCTTCTGATAGTCTTCTGATTGCTGAATACCCTTATTGACCAAAGCAGTGAAGTTGTTCTTCTCATAAATGAACCCAGTCTGAGACATGATCTTTACTACAGGTGTCATTGTTATAGAATGAAAGCTTGAAGAGAAAGAGGATATTTGCTTTAGAGAGAATAAAATAAAAGCAGTTGAATTTGAGAATGATAAAAGAAAATAATTGGAATAAAATAAGCTTTTATACTCCCTCAAAAACAACGGATGAAAATTATAAAGAAAAGTAAATTACCCAATAGAAATTGCCTAAAATAGTCGTTTAAAAATAAACTGTAAAAATTCCACCCATTATCCGTCGTGTAATACTTACAAACTGTAAGTATACTCGATGGATAATGTTCAGGGAATTAACGGTTAAGATTTAGACAATTCGACGGATGAGGATAAACTGTTATCCGTCGAGTTTTAAAAGATTCCAGAAAAGTAATTGATTTTTATTTGCACATTGTATATCGACGGATGACTTAACTCGATGGATAATGGTCATCCGTCGAGATGCAAATTTTGACTTAGCCAAAATTTCATCCATGACTAAAAAATCAGTTAAATTTCTGGCTACTTTTCAACTTGCAAAATAACTCAGGTAGATTCAAGAGTAATTAAGCATACCTAACTCACTTACCAACCTAGAAAAGGTGGATTCATCCAGTGGCTTGGTAAATATATCTGCAAGTTGCTTCTCACTTGGAACAAAATGTAACTCTACAGTACCATTCATTACATGTTCCCTTATGAAATGGTACTTGATGTTTATATGCTTTGTCCTTGAATGTTGCACTGGATTTTCAGTGATGGCAATTGCACTTGTGTTATCGCAGAAAATAGGAATCCTCTCAACTTCCAAACCATAGTCTAGCAATTGATTTTTCATCCATAAAATATGTGCACAGCAACTGCCAGCAGCAATATATTCAGCTTCAGCTGTAGAAGTAGAAACTGAATTTTGCTTTTTACTAAACCAGGACACAAGCTTTTTTTTAGAAATTGACAAGTTCCTGTTGTGCTTTTTCTGTCAATTCTGCAACCTACATAATCTGCATCTGAATAACCAGTTAGATCAAAACTAGAATCTCTAGGATACCAAATGCCAAGTTTTGGTGTTCCCTTGAGATATCTGAAAATTCTCTTAATAGCTATCAAGTGAGACTCTCTAGGATCAGCCTGAAATCTAGCACATAAACATGTAACAAACATTATATCTGGCCTACTAGCTTTTAAGTACAGAAGTGAGCCAACCATGCCTCTATAGCTTGAAATATCCACAGACTTTTCATTAGTGTTTAGTTCAAGCTTAGTTGTAGTGGCCATGGGAGTTTTTGCAGATGTGCAATCCATTTGATCAAACTTCTTTAAAAGATCAAAAATATATTTAGTTTGACTAATGAATATTCCATCACTAACTTGCTTAACTTGTAAACCAAGAAAGTAAGTTAGTTCTCCCATCATACTCATTTCATACTTACTTTGCATCAGTTTGGCAAACTTTTTACAAAGTTTCTCATCTGTAGAGCCAAAGATAATATCATCTACATAAATTTGAACAAGTATGCTAGAGCCATTAACATTTCTGAAAAATAAAGTTTTATCTACAGTACCTCTTGTGAAGTGATTTTCCAAAAGAAACTTTGATAAAGTGTCATACCAGGCTCTAGGTGCTTGCTTCAGTCCATAAAGTGCTTTCAGTAGATAATAGACATACTCTGGAAAATTTGGATCTTCAAAGCCAGGAGGTTGACAAACATACACTTCTTCCTCCAAATCTCCATTCGGAAAGGCACTTTTGACATCCATTTGATAGACCTTGAAATTGGCATGGGCTGCATAGGCCAAGAAGATTCTGATGACTTCAAGTCTTGCAACAGGAGCAAATGTTTCATCAAAATCTATTCCTTCTTGCTGGCAATAGCCTTTAGCAACCAATCTGGATTTGTTCCTTAATACTATGTCATTTTCATCCATCTTGTGTCTATTGGATTCTTTTCTTTAGGCTTGGGTACCAGCTTCCATACTTTATTCCTTTCAAATTGGTTTAGCTCCTCCTGCATAGCTAAAATCCAATCAGGATCTAACAGGGCTTCTTCTACCTTCTTTGGTTCTTCCTTTGACAGAAAGCCGTTGTATAGAAATTCTTCTTGAGTTGCTCTCCTGGTTTGAACTCTAGAAGAAACATCACCAATAATCAGTTCAAAGGGGTGATCTTTTGTCCATTTGCTTGGTTGAGGTAGATTAGCTTTAGATGAAGAGACCTCAATGTTGTCTTGATGTGTGATTGAGTTATGATTGCTAGAAACTCCCCCTGAGTTTGTGGATCTTTGATTTGAGAAAGGGGTACTTTCTATGGGTGATCTGCCTTGACTTCCTGCTCCTTTTGATAACCCGACGGATGGTGAATCTTGAGTACCGACGGATGAGGCAGGTTGTCTACCGACGGATAACACAGATTGCCTTCCAACGGATGAAGCATTTTACAACTCGACGGATGTTGAGTTTTGTGCTTCATTGGTGGTAGATTTGTCTGCATTATCCTTAGACACTGTTTCTTGATCACTTTCATCATCACTTTCATCACTGACCATCTCAATATTGTCAAATTTGAGGCTCTCATAGTAATCTCCATCTCTCAGTCCTTCAATCTTTTTATCATCAAACACAACATGTATAGATTCCACAATAATGTTGGTTCTTAGATTGTAGACTCTATATGCTTTACCAACAATATATACAACAAATATTCCTTCATCTGCTTTAGCATCAAACTTCCCATTTTGATCAGTTTGATTTCTCAGAATATAGCATTTTCAGCCAAAGACATAAAGAAAGTTTAGAGTTGGCTTCTTATTCTTGAACAATTGATAAGGAGTCATGCATCTTGCTTGATTAATCAGAGAGTTGTTCTGAGTGTAGCATGCAGTGTTTACAGCTTTAGCCCAGAAATATGTTGGTAATTTTGATTCTTCAAGCATTGTCCTTGCAACTTCAATAAGAGATCTGTTCTTTCTTTCCACTACTCCATTCTGTTGTGGAGTCCTTGCTGCTGAAAACTCATGCAAGATCCCATTTTCCTCACAAAATGCTCTCATGACATAGTTCTTGAACTCAGTTCCATTGTCACTCCTGATTCTTCTAACTTTGAAATCAGGATGATTGTTAACTTGCCTTATGTGATTGATGATGATTTCACTAGCCTCATCTTTAGACTTTAGGAAATATGTCCAAGAGAACTTTGAAAAATCATCTACAATTACTAGGAAAAATCTTTTCTTTGAAATAGACAATACATTGACTGGTCCAAACAGATCCATGTGAAGCAGTTGCAGAGTCTCTTCAATTGCTGAATCAAGTTTCTTCCTGAATGATGCTTTGATCTGCTTCCCTTTTTGGCAGGCATCACACAGTACATCCTTTATAAACTCCACTAGAGGAATGCCTTTTACTAGTTCTTTCTTTACCAGCTCATTCATGGTCTTGAAGTTTAAATGGGATAGCTTCTTGTGCCATAGCCAACTTTCATCTTGACTTGCTTTACTGAGAAGACAAGTTAAGATTCTGCTTTAGTTGAGTTGAAGTCAGCCAGGTACACATTTCCTCTTCTCACACCAGTGAGAACCACTTTGTTATTTTGATTATTAGTCACAACACAGGCTTCTTTATTGAAGGTTACTGAGTTGCCTTTATCACAAAGCTGGCTGATACTCAACAGATTGTGTTTGAGACCATCCACTAAGGCAACCTCTTCAATGATGACATTATCCTTTGAAATCAAGCCATATCCCATAGTATAACCCTTGCTGTCATCTCTAAAAGTAATACTTGGGCCAGCTCTCTCCTTAAACTCTGTGAGCAGGGTAGAATCACCAGTCATGTGTCTTGAACAGCCACTATCCAAGTACCAAAGATTCTTTCTGTTTCCCTGCACACATCAAAATCAAATCAAGTTGATTTTGGTACCCAAGTTTCCTTGGGTCCTGCCTTGTTAGCTTTCTTCTTCTGTTTCTTAGGTTTTATCTCATTTGACTTAGGAATTTCAGATTCTTCCTTAGTCAATTGGGTTGTACCTTTGAAACCACTAAATGCAACAGAATTATCATGCATGTTATGGCTAACAGGAAATGGCATGCTTGATGCAAACATGTTATTCCAGTAAGGCATGCTAAATGGCATTTGAGGCATATTGTATGCAGCATAATATGGATTAGGTGCAAATGGCATATTAGCAAACTGTGCATTCATATTCTGTGTAGGCATAGCATTAACAGGCATGGGAGGCATGACATTCATGTTAGGAAATTGAGGCTAGACAGACATGGGAGTAGGCATGGCAGATTTATAATTAACAGATAAATGATTTACACTACCACACTTGACACAGATTTTTCTAAGAGCATATTTGTCAGGTGTGTAGTTATTGTGTTTGGTAATCCCTACTTTACCATTCCTATTATTTTTCTTTTTAGTCTCTGTTTTTACCTCAATTTTCTCAAGTTTGTCACTTAACTGTTTGACAGTCATGTGACCAACATTAGCCTTTTTCCCTTTCTTAGCTTGACTTGACTCTCCTGAAACAAAGTTCTTGGAAATAGACCCATACTTATCATTTAGCTTGATTAATTTGGCTTTGCTAATGGGTTTGCTTACAGCCGATGGA
The DNA here is from genome assembly GCF_009905375.1 of Apium graveolens. Taxonomy (NCBI): domain Eukaryota; kingdom Viridiplantae; phylum Streptophyta; class Magnoliopsida; order Apiales; family Apiaceae; genus Apium; species Apium graveolens. The sequence continues at coordinate 72,524,401 of NC_133653.1, read as the reverse complement.
TGAGGATTTTTATCATTCAACGGATAACACTTTTTGTTATCCGACGGATAGTCCTCATCATCCGTCGAGTCTACATCTGTCAGCAACCCATCTACCAAAATAGGCTCTAGTTTCTCTTTATTCTTTTTCCAGGCTTCATCACAAAAAGACTCAATTCCTTGAAATTTGGTGATTTGAGCATGAACATCCCTAGATGTTTTCCATGCTTTAATCACCTCTTGTTCACGCTCGAGCTGCTTCTTCAAAATTTCTTCCTTTTTCAAGGACTCAGTTAATTCCTCCTTGGCAATCTTACACTCAATTTTTAGTTTCTCAAACTCAACAAACTGAGACTCAAGCACATTATTCCTCTCACTTAAAAACAAGTTGTTTTCTTTGATTTTAGCATTTTCTTTAGTGAGAGACTTAAGTATAACACGCAAATGATACAATTCTGTAGACATGTCATTTATGGCATCATTACACTCAGCTTTAGATAAATGTGCAAGGTTTGTAGTGATTACCTGATTGCTTGAGGAACTTATCTCTATTTCATCAGACTTGACCATTAGGGCTAGATTGACATAGCTGACATCTTCATCTTCATCCAAACCATCTGCTACCCAGTCATTCTCTTGTGTAATAAAAGCCCTTTCCTTTTGTTTGAGTAGATCAAAGTATTTTTGCTTATAATCCACAGACTCAAACCTTTTCTTACTGGAAACTGACTTTCTACACTCATTTGCAAAATGCCCTGCCAAGCCACATTTGAAACATTTGAATTTTGACTTATCCACCATGTTCCTGTTTGGCTTGGCTGCTCCAAAGTTCTTTTTGAACTTGAGCTTGGCAAATCTCCTTGAAAGAAATGCTAGGTGCTCATCAATGTCCTCCATGTCATCTTGGCTCAATGATTCTTCACTTTCTGCAGCTAGCCCCTTACCCTTATTCTCACAGACCTTTGAAGTTGATTCTACAGCTTCCATCTTCACTTCCTTCTCCTTTTCCAGATCAGCAACTAGTGCAATAGATCCTCCTTTCTTCTTTCCTCTCTCCATTCTTTCATCCTGCTCTATCTCAAGCTCATAGGTCTTCAGAATGCCATACAGTCTCTCCAAAGTAAACTCCTTATAATCTTGTAAGTTTCTCAATGAGACTGTCATTGGTTTCCATTCCTTTGGAAGAGATCTGAGAAATTTCAGATTGGAGTATTTAGTCTGATAGACTATTCCATGCAACTTAAGAGCATTTAGTAGTTTTTGGAATCTACTAAACATGTCAGTAACTCACTTTCTTCATTGTGAAAATGCTCATATTGCTGAATCAGGAGCTGCATTTTATTTTCTCTAACTTGCTCAGTGCCATCACAAATTATCTGTATTGTGTCCCAAACTTCCTTGGCAGTTTTGCAGTTGATGATGTTATCAAACATGTCTGCATCAACACCAATGAATAGAATGTTCATGGCCTTTTTATCTTTCCTGACTTATTCAATGTCAGGATCAGACCATTCATGCCTTGGTTTTGGAACAGATGGCTCGTTTCCTGTAGCAGCTCTCATTGGAACATGAGGGCCTCTTTCTATGCAGTCCACATATGCCTCATCTTGAGAAAGCATATGAAGATGCATCTTTACCTTCCAATGATTGTAATTATCTTTATCAAGAAAAGGAATCTTGACTCCAACATCTTTCTTGTTCATCTTGCTGAATTGTTTTGATCTTTAAACTCTTTGTAGTTTAAGAGCTTGCTCTGATACCAAGTGTTAGTCCCTTAACAATGTAGCAAGAATTACAGAAGGGGGGTTGAATGGAATTCTTGAACCTTTTTCTTGAAATAAAAATGTTCAACTCGATTATAGATATATTTGGTTTGATTAGCACAATGCGGAATGTAAACTTAATTGAATCAAAACATAAGTAATTAAAAACAAGAGTCTTTAAAAACTTTCTGGTGGATTTAAACAATTCCAACAGAGATATATATAATATATCGAGAGGACTCTGTGTGCGAAAATGCTCACAGCTGCTTACAAAATAGAACTACTGAGAATACAGGAAATGTTAATGATTCTGCTTACAAAGATTTCTCTGTTTTTGTGTTTCTCAGCTATCTCAGTTATTTTTCTATTTGCTACTCTCTTGGTTTATATAATACCAAGATTACAAAGTCAAAAAGACTGAACAAATATAAAATCTAACAGTCTTAAGCTTTGCTGCTTTTCATCCTCTATTACCCAGTTAATGGGCTTCCACAGTGTGTTTGTATACATCTCGACGGCTGTGTGTCAGCTTTCACTGTTCAACTGCTATTTGAATTCTTCATATGATCATCCGTCGACTTTCAGAACATCCGTTGATGGTTTAATTGATCATCCGTCGACTGCTATATTAAACATCTGTTGATAGTCATTTGATCATCCGTCGATGGCTTTGTTAATCATCCATCGGTAGCTATTTTGGCACTTGACTCTATATCACTTATGTAGAATTACAAGACATCAATTATGTACAATTAATCAACCTATTCTGCATATCTAGTTAAAGTAAACATGACTTATATGCTACTACAGATTTTATACAAAGGTGCATACATAACTGTGCTACAAACTTATTATTACATAAGCTACTCACTCGATGGATAATAAGTTAATCATCCGTCGGGACTATAATGAGTTATCCGTCGGGACTATAATTCTTATCCGTCGAGTGCTACATAACTTCACTAAGTAAAATCTACTTAGATGTTTTGTTTATGAAATCATCAAGTACACAACATATGCACAACAAAAACTTTCCAGCCAGCTTGATCCTGGTCAAATCTTGGTCGTTTGGCTCGATTTTAGCTTAATTTTCAATCTATGTCAAGGCAGGAATACATATTTTCCAAAAATAACACATAACTGCGGGGTTGTTTTTCCCGGCAAAAACTCCATTAAAACCGTCAAGAACTCAAAATTTCTGGCGAACTCGACACAGATGCCCAACATAACAATTATATACATAAATCGATTTATTTTTAAACGATCTACATGTTGGTGCTTTCAAAATCAACCCAGATTAACCGACTAAAAAGTTCCGGAAAATTAATTAAGAACATTCAAAGCTTCAAAATCCTAATTACTTAATTTCGAAAATCAAACATCATTTTGGACATGATATAGAATACCAAATCACACATAAACCTATCAAAATGATCAGAATTCAATCATCTACAACATGCAATCATCAAATCATATCAAACACTTCAAAATTTGAAAACCCTAATTTAATCCTATTTAATTCGATTTTTTTTAAAAATTATTAAAAATTACCTATGATATATGTAGTGATTTTATTGATATGGTTGTTTAGTATATCTCGAGAGCTTCGATTCGGCTACTTGAGCATCGAAATCTGACTTTCCTAACACCTTCGAATCTTAGTTTGATTACGAAGAACGCGAAGAACACTTATCTGTTTTCTCTGGATAATTACGAAGTTTTACTGTATAATTATGTTTTTCTGTCCAAAATAAAGTACAGTAAGGGTTATTTATATTTATGAGAAATTAGGACCCTGTTGGATCATGTCAGATATAAAAATCCATTACTTAATAGCTAAGAATAAATAAAACTTATCCAAACGGACCCAATTTTAAGATAAATTTTAAAACCGGACAATTTAATAAAGGTTTGGGGTTCCCATCCCCCAGATGCACGTACTTTAATAAAAATCAAAATTTTAATCAAAATATCTTGGATAACAAAAATATCTAGGTTGCACGTATAACGAGATAATAAAATAATAGTTTACCACTTGTAAAGCCCACCAGGAATCTTTACAGATAAAACCGTACTCCGGATTGAAAAAAGTCAAAATACGAAAAAGTGCTCGGAATTACCAAATTAGTCTAGAAATAATTTTTTACGTAACTTCCAGGTACCAGAAATGCTAAAACCATTACAATTGGAAAATTTTCAAATAATCAAAATAATTAACAATTATCAGAATTAATATCAAATAAATCCATAATTTTTTTATAAAATTCTATAACCATCAATAAATCATTCAAAAATATCTAAATAATATATAACTCATTCTGAGAATATTAATAATCAAAATTTATAATTTTGGCACAGATACACTGCAATTACATAAAATTATTCAACATATAATTTTACAAAAAAATCATATATACTTACATAATATTCATAAGTTACCCTAACTAATTGTAAGATCAAATCCACACATATCACTTAGTTTCATAACAATTATACTCACATAACAAATAAATCTAGATTTTAGAAACTGATAGGAAATAAAATAAGGCCTGAATATGTAATTAATATGACATTAATTATATCAGAATTAGGCCAATAACCAGGCCCATTTGAGAAGGCCCGAAACCCTGAATATTATTTAATTTCGCAATTAATTAATAAGAGATAATTCAGCTGATAAGATGAGTCCTAGAGGGGAAATGAATCCTTGTAGATTGGCCTCCAAGGAACCTCGTGGGATAAGGAATCAGCTTCATACCTCTTAGGACTCCAGAGTCCATTCTAATTCTGAGACTTGCCTACCAAGTATCCTAACCCAAGTCCAATTCAAGGACTCCCAACATCTATATAAGGGGCCTCACCCCACTCATCAGAACTACATTTTTTGACTTGATCCTTGGCAATCAGCAAGGTACGTAGGCATCTTGTTAAGGCAGATTGAGTCACGAGACACAAGAGCAGTCAAATCGAGTCTCGAAGCTCACATTCCCTAGTAATAAATACAGCAATTATTATACCTTAGTTTTTGATCCATAATATTTGGCGCCATCTGTAGGAAAGCACAACAATAACCATGGCGAGAACACGTAGAGGAAGCAGCGCCCAAGACGGAGAAACATCAGCGGGGACAACCCAAACGATTTCATCAATTGTGGAGGTACCTCCGCATTCAACCTATGTCGCCATCCAAGGAGGAGCCCAGGTAGAGGCAACTGAACCTCAACCCCAAGGGACGGTTCTCCCGGCTCCTCAAGGTACGAATCCCCAACTTCAACAACTACATACACCTGTGAATTCTTGACCCGTTGGGTATGAGTATTCAACTGTTGTGACCACTAACCCCCTTATGGGATGCCCCATTACCCCGAGATTGGAGGAAATTGACATGTTGGACGGAGTGAAGAACGAGGGCGAACACGCCCCCACATACAAAGTTTGGCTCCTATCCCAGAGGATCAGGAATTTTCTGGTCCTTACACTGAGAAAGACTCCGAATTTTCAGATGATGAAGTGGCCCCAAGAAGGAGACGTGTTCGCAAAGAGCCGATGGCTGATGGTAACCAACGTCCTAGGAGCACCCGAGGGGTGAATCCCCAAGAAGTGCAGGAGAGAATCAAGTCCCACGAGGCTGAGATTCAAAGACTGAAGCGCGACTTGGAGGCGCACCAGGCTCCCAGACTCCCATTATTACCTAGGGGAGAAATCCTCCTCCAATCATAGACCTGGATGTTCCGTCACAAAGAAGGGCTGTAGTCCCAAGAGCTGATCCAAGCAATCTTCTTCCCCTTGGAGATCCTGATGATCCTACTCCATCATTCACTGAAGAGATAATGAATGCCCATATCTCAAGGAAGTTCAAGATGCCCACTATCAAAACTTATGATGACACGGGAGATCCCGCTAATCATGTCAGGACATTCTCTAATGCACTGTTGTTGCAGCCCGTGCTATTAAGTGTCGGGCCTTTGCTCAAACATGTCGGGTATGGCTCAAAGATGGTATAGTCGTTTGCCCCCGAACTCTATTGGGTCCTTCAGAGAATTAAGTCAGGCTTTTATTAAGCAGTTCATCAGTGGGAGAGTGCATGAGAAAAGTTCAGCATCCCTCATGAGCATTGTGCAGGGAGCGAAGGAATCTTTGACAGACTATCTGAATCATTTCACCAAGGAAGCCTTGAAAGTCCCAGACCTTGATGACAAGGTAGCTATAATAGCACTGCAACAGGGAACAAGGGACGAGTTTTTCAAGATGTCATTGGCCAAACGCCCCCTGAAAGCATGTTGCAGCTCCAAGATAGGGTCGGGAAGTACATCAAAGTGGAGGAGAGCATGAGGAAGACAGCAGTAAGCTACGAGCCCACTAGAGGCAAGAAGCGAAAAACTGATCTGGAATATATTGCTAAGGATAAGTATCCCAGAACTGAGCAAAACCCTGATTCAACCCCAAAGAAGGGAGGACCTGGGCAAAAGTTCACTGAATACGCTAAGCTGAATGCTCCTAGAAGCCAGATCCTGATGGAAATCGAGAAAGATCAAGATATTCGTTGGCCTAAACCCTTGAATGTTGATCCTGCCAAGCTAGATAAGAGCAAATATTGTAGATTTCACAAAGATGTTGGTCATGACACCGATGAGTGTAGGCAACTGAAAGATGAAATAGAATTTCTCATTCGAAATGGAAGATTGAATAAGTACACTGGGGAAGGAAGAGACAGGAATAACAATGGGAGAAAGAACTTTGAAGATCATAGGAGGGACCAAGACGATCAGGGACGGAATCCCCATCTTAGGGGACCGGTTATAAATGCAATCTTTGGAGGACCGCGACCCCGAGGGCCTGTGATAAACACAATTTTTGGAAGACCAACTGCTGCTGGGTTATCCAAGAACTCCAGAAAAGCGTATACCAGAGAGGTTATGCATATTGTTGGGGAAGCCCCGAAGAGGGCCAGGACAGGAGTAACGATGTCAATTGATGATTCTGACTTAGAGGGTGTGAAATTTCCTCATGACGACCCACTGGTCATAACACCAATAATAGGGAACAACCCGGTAAAGAAGGTCCTTGTAGATAACGGTGCTTCAGTGGATATCTTGCTCCATTACACCTTTTTAAGGATGGGTTATAATGATTCCCAATTGACCCCAACCGACATGCCAATATGTAATAAATCGAATTTTTGAGACCTTATAAACGTTTAAATGAATAGTAACCCTGACGGACGGGAAAAACTTTTGATCCCACACTATGTAGTGCATGAGAAAACGAGTTTCGGAGTTGATATTACGATTATACGTATCAAATGAGTGTATGTAAAAGCTATTAGTTTCCGAAGAAAATGAACTTTGAAAAACGACCGTATTTACGACTCATCGAGGATTACGGAAATCACAATATAATTACAAGATTAAAACCCTACGGATTTATATTCAAGTAGGATAATTAAAAATATAAGGAATGAATACAAAAGGAATTACGTCGTGAACCATTTACGAGTAAGTAGTACGAAAACGTTTAAGCAACCGAGCGAACGCGTAAACGATTAAATAAATATAACGCACTAACTAAACCATGGTAAGAAAGTAACCATGGTTACTTCATCAAATAGTGAGCTAACCATAGGATGATCTGTTAGGAATATATGTGTATTAGTTTGATGATAAGTTAAACAAAACACTTAAGTACAAATCTAGTGTTTGTAACCTCAACGGATAAGACCACTTTGGCTATCCGTTGATGGAGTATCTTTACTTAGAAATAAGTTTAGTATTTTAGCACATTTCAGTCTTTGTAAATGAGTTATAATTCTTAGAAGTTGTAGGAAATTATAAGTCATGTTGACTACTAGTGGATATGCAAATAGGAGAGCTAATTGTAAATATTTGATGCCTTGTAATTTTGTATAAATGAAGTAGTATCAACTGATAAATTAAAGACCTTCAACGGATGAGAAACAAAGCCTCAACGGATGTCTTTAAAGCTTCACTGGATAACATCCATCAAAGGATGAGTGCTTCAACGGATAAAGCTTCAACTGCTAAAGCATCAACGGATAAGAGCATCAATGGATAAAGCAATCAACGGATGAAAGCTTCAATGGATGCTCAGTTCCATAGCAGTTGATAGTGACAATTCATAAGCTGACAGAGGCACATGGGTTGACAGAGCAATTGGAATGTGGTAGCCTCTTGGAGGAATCAAGAAAAAGCAGCATTTCCATTCGGGTGCAAACAAGGAAGTATTCAAAGATTCACAAATTATCTTAGATTGCATTGGATAGAGAAATGAAGAAGGAACATGTGAAGGACTATTTTATAATTGTATTTTATCTTTGTCTTCACTTGAAATACTTGGTGATATATAAACCAAGTTGCAGCTAGTAATTAGGTGTGAATTTTCCAGAGCTGTTTAGAAAAATTCAGAGAGAAAATCATCTAGTTTGTACTAGGAAGCAACTTTGAACAATTCTTTGTATCACAGATTTTTTAAAATACACATCTCTGGTGGAACAACAAATCCACCAGAAAAGTTTTTAAAGCCTTTGTTTTCTTTACATTTGTGTTTTGAATATACATCTGTCTGCACTTGCTTAAAGCAATTCACACATATATGTTTATCATACACTTAGCTTTTGAAACTGCTCAAAACTTGAAATTTTTTTGAGATTTACATTCAACCCCCCTTCTGTAAATCTCATTGTTAGTTCCTTGGGAATAACAATTGGTATCAGAGCAAGCTCTTAACATACAAAGAGTTTAAAGATCTATTCTACTAACATCATGAGTAAGAAGGATATTGGAGTGAAGATTCCAATCCTGGAAAGAAATAATTATCATCACTGGAAAGTGAAGATACATCTACATCTTCTCTCTCAAGATGAAAGCTACATAAACTGCATTGAGAATGGTCCTCATATCCCTCATAAAGTAGCCACATCTGCTACTTCCACAGTTGCTGTTGGACAGTCTATTCCCAAGCCAAGAGCAGAATGGACTCCTGAAGATATTGAAGAGGTTCACAAGGACAAGAAGGCCATGAACATTCTGTTTAATGGCCTAGACAAAGATATGTTTGATAATGTCATTAACAGCCTCTCTGCTAAGGAAATTTGGGATACTGTACAACTTATTTGTGAAGGTACTGAGCAAGTTAGAGAAAACAAAATGCAGCTTCTCATTCAGCAATATGAATATTTTCATTCTGAAGAAGGAGAATCATTGAATGATACTTTCAATAGATTTCAGAAACTGTTGAATGGATTGAAGCTGTATGGCAGAGTGTACCAAGTCAAGGATTCCAACTTAAAATTTCTATGGTCTCTACCAAAGGAATGGAAGCCTATGACTGTTTCACTAAGGAATTCTCAAGATTATAAGGACTTCACACTTGAAAGATTATATGGAATTTTGAAGACCTATGAACTTGAGATGGAGCAAGATGAGCTGTTGGAGAAGGGAAAGGAAAAAGGTGGATCAGTTGCACTTGTAGCTGAAAATGAGAGAATTGAAGCCAGGAATGAAGAAAAGACAATGCAAAGTCTCAAAATTGGCACAAGCAAATCAGAATCAAGCAAGGGAAAGGAGCAAGCAGCTGAGGTTGAAGACAATTCCAGTCAAGATGACTCTGATGATATTGATGAACATCTGGCCTTTCTGTCCAGAAGATTTGCAAAGATGAAATTCAAGAAAAACTTTGGAGCCACTAAGCCAAGCAAGAACATGGTGGACAAGTCTAAGTTCAAGTGTTATAACTGTGGCACAAGTGGACACTTTGCAAGTGAGTGCAGAAAGCCAACTTCTGAAAAGAAGAAATTTGAGCAAGTGGATTACAAATAAAAATATTTCAAATTGCTCAAACAAAAGGAAAGGGCTTTTCTGACTAAGAAAAATGATTGGGCAGCTGATGGAGCCAATGAAGATGATGATATGGAGTATGTCAACTTAGCCCTGATGGCTAATTCTAATAAGAATAAAACTAGTTCATCAAGCAACCAGGTAATCACTACTGACCTCTCTCAGCTTTCTAAAGATGAATGCAATGAAACTATAAATGATATATCTACTGAATTGTATCATTTATGTGTTTCACTTAAATCATTGACTAAAGAGAACATGAGAATTAAAGAGAATAATCTATTTTTAAGTGATAGGAATGTTATGTTAGAGGGTAAGGTAATTGAGCTTGAAAAGATTAAAATCAAATGCTTATCTGTTGAGAGTGAACTAGAAGAGTCTGTTAAGAAAGTAGAAATCCTTTCTAAACAACTAGAACGTGAGCAAGAGGTAATCAAGGCCTGGAAAATATCTAGGGATGTTAGTGCTCAAATTGCCAAAGTTCAAGGAATTGAATTCTTCTGTGAGAATGCCTAGAAGAAAAACAAAAAGGAAATGGAATTGATTGATGGACTATCAACGGATTTGGAATCAACGGATGATGAAAGTCATCCGTTGAAGGAAGAAAAGGAGCATTTGTTGAAGGCTGATCAGTTGAAACAGGAAAATGATTCTAAAAAGAATAATTTGAAAAATCTCAGTAAGAAGTTCGGTTCAACTTCCAAGAACTTTGTCAAAGAAGAAGCTAGCACATCCAAAGATGCTAGTAAGGTGAATATAGGACACATGTCTTTAGACCAGTTGAAGAATAGGCTTAAGTTGGTTGAGGATAAAAAGGAAACTAAAAGAAAATCTAATAGAAATGGGAAGGTAGGGATTAACAAACACAACAACTACACACCTGATAAGTATGCTCCTAGAAAAAGTTATGTGCATTGTAGTAGTGTTAATCATCTATCTGCTAACTGCAAATCTGTTAAGAATGCTACCATGCCTTTAACTCCTTCCATGCCTAACATGTCTATATCACCATTGCATGCCATGCCTGTTTTGTCTCAGCAGAATTCTCATGCACATTTTGCAAACATGCCATATGTTAATAATCCTTATTTTGCTGCATTTAGTATGCCTCAAATGCCATACAATATGCCTATGTGGAATAACATGTTTGCATAATCTATGCCTTATCAAATTCAAGCAAATGTGCTAAATGATTCTGTGACTAACCCTACACTTCAACCAACTACATCTGAGACCAAGGTTGACTTAAAGTTACCTAAGTCAAAAGGTGCAGGAAGTATGAAGTCTAGGAAAAAGACTAACAAGGCTGGACCCAAGGAAACTTGGGTACCAAAATCAACTTGATTTGATTTTGTTGTGTGCAAGGAAAAAGAAGGAATCTATGGTACTTGGACAGTGGTTGTTCGAGGCACATGACAGGAGATTTCACCCTGCTCACAGAGTTCAAGGAGAGAGCTGGCCCTAGCATAATCTTTGGAGATGACAGCAAAGGGTTCACTATGGGATATGGCTTGATTTCAAAGGAAAAAGTCATCATTGATGAAGTTGCATTAGTTGATGGTCTCAAACACAATCTATTGAGCATCAGTCAACTATGTGACAGAGGGAATACTGTTTCCTTCAATTCTGAAGCTTGTGTTGTTATCAGTAAGAAGGACAGCAAAGTGGTTCTAACTGGAGTTAGAAAAGGGAATGTGTACTTGGCTGACTTCAACTCTATAGATGCAGAATCAATCACTTGTCTTTTCAGCAAAGCAAGTCAAGATGAAAGTTGGCTATGGCACAAGAAGCTGTACCGTTTGAATTTCAAGACAAAGAATGATCTAGTCAAAAAGGACTTAGTTAGAGGAATGCCTCTAGTGGAATTCTCAAGGGATGGACTGTGTGATGCTTGTCAGAAAGGAAAGCAAAAGAGAGCATCATTCAGTAAGAAGCTTGAATCAGCAATTGATCAACCATTACAACTGCTACACATGGATCTTTTTGGACCAGTCAATGTATTGTCAATTTCAAGGAAAAGATGTTGCCTAGTGATTGTAGATGATTTCTCAAATTTTTCATGGACCTATTTTCTTGGATCAAAGGATAAAGCTAGTGAAATCATTATCAACTATATCAAGCAAGTCAACAACCATCCAGATTTCAAAGTAAGGAATATCAGGAGTGACAATGGAACTGAGTTCAGGAATTCTACCATGAGGTTGTTCTGTGAAGAAAATGGGATCATGCATGAGTTCTCAGCTCCAAGGACTCCACAACAAAATGGTGTGGTGGAAAGGAAGAATAGATCACTAATTGAAGCTGCAAGAACAATGCTTGAAGAGTCAAAACTTCCAACATATTTTTGGGCTGAGGCTGTTAACTGTGCATGTTACACTCAGAATAATTCTCTAATTAATCAGGAAAGAGGCATGACTCCCTATCAACTATTCAAGAGAAGAAAACCAACCTTAAACTTCCTTCATGTCTTTGGTTGCAAATGCTACATTCGAAGGAACCAACCTGATCACAAAGGTAAGTTTGATGCAAAGGTTGATGAAGGGATATTTGTTGGTTATTCTGCTGGAAAATCATATAGGGTCTACAATCTAAGAACCAACATTGTTATGGAATCTGTGCATGTTGTGTTTGATGATAAAAAGATTGATGGACTAACAGATGAGGGACACCATGAAGGACTTAAATTTGACAACATTGAGATATATTGTGATGACAGTGAAGATGAGAATGATGGAGAAGACACTTCAAAAAGGATTCAAAATTTGCCTTTGGATAATGCACAAAATGCTGCATCAGTTGAAAGTCATAACTCAGCATCCGTTGAAAGACAAAGTGCATCATCCGTTGAAGTACATAATAGAGCATCCGTTGATCATAGTTCATCAACGGATAATCAAATTACATCATCAGTTGATAGAACTCCCAGTTCCTTGCAAAGGACCAATAACTCAAGGGGAGTTTCAACTAATCAACACTCTAACTCACATCATGACAACACTGAGGCCACCTCATCTAGAGCTAATCTACCACCTCAAAGGAAATGGACCAAGATTCATCCCTTTGAACTAATCATTGGTGATGCAACATCTAAGGTGCAAACTAGAAGGGCTACTCAAGATGAATGTCTATACAATAGTTTTCTATCACAGGAGGAACCTAAGAGAGTGGAAGAAGCTCTATTGGATCCAGATTGGGTTGTAGCTATGCAAGAGGAGCTAAACCAATTCGAGAGGAACAAAGTATGGAAGCTGGTACCCAAGCCAAAGAACAAAAGTTCTATTGACACAAAATGGGTATTCAAAAACAAGATGGATGAAAATGGCAATGTCATAAGGAATAAAGCTATATTGGTTTCCAAAGGCTACTCTCAACAAGAGGGTATAGATTTTGATGAGACATTTGCTCATGTTGCAAGACTTGAAGCCATCAGAATTTTTCTAGCCTATGCAGCCCATGCCAATTTCAAAGTCTATCAAATGGATGTCAAGTGTGCATTTCTGAATGGAGAATTGGAGGAAGAAGTCTATGTGAGTCAACCTCCAGGGTTTGAAGATCCAAATTTTCCAGACTATGTGTATTATCTGTTAAAAGCACTATATGGACTAAAGCAAGCACCTAGAGCCCGGTATGAGACTTTGTCAAAATTTCTTCTAGATAATCACTTCACTAGAGGTACTGTTGACAAAACTCTTTTCTTTAAAAATGTTAATGGCTCTACTATACTTGTTCAAATTTATGTAGATGATATTATATTTGGTTCTACAGATGATAAACTTTGTAAAAAGTTTGCTAATTTAATGTAAAGTAAATATGAGATGAGCATGATGGGAGAGCTAACTTATTTTCTTGGTTTACAAGTTAAACAAGTTAGTGGTGGAATTTTCATTAGTCAAACTAAATATATTTATGATCTTTTAAAGAAGTTTGACTTAATGCAATGTTCATCTTCAAAAACTCCCATGGCTACTGCCACAAAGCTTGAATTAAACAAGGCTGAAAAGTCTGTGGACATTACAAGCTATAGAGGCATGGTTGGCTCACTTCTATATTTAACTGCTAGTAGACCTGATATAATGTTTTCTACATGTCTTTGTGCTAGATTTCAAGCTGATCCTAGAGAATCTCACTTAGTTGCTATTAAAAGAATTTTTAGGTATCTCAAAGGGACTCCAAATCTAGGAATTTGGTACCCTAGAGAGTCCGGTAATGATCTAATTGGCTACTCAGATGCAGATTATGCAGGTTGCAAAATAGACAGGAAAAGTACAACCGGCACCTGTCAATTTCTAGGGAATAAGCTTGTGTCATGGTTCAGTAAGAAGCAAAATTATGTTTCTACATCAACAGCTGAGGCTGGGTACATTGCTGCTGGTAGTTGCTGTGCACAGATATTATGGATGAGGAATCAACTATTTGACTAAGGGCTAAATATTGACAAAATTCCAATATTCCGTGACAACACAAGTGCCATTGCCATTACTAAAATCCAGTGCAGCATTCAAGAACCAAGCACATTGACATCAAGTACCACTTCATAAGGGAACATGTGATGAATGGTACAGTGGAACTTCATTTTGTTCCAAGTAAAAAACAAATTGCAGACATATTTACCAAGCCACTTGATGAGTCAACATTCACAAGATTAGTAAGTGAGCTAGGTATGCTTAATTATTCCTAAATTCATGTCCTAATTATAATTTGTTATGCAGCCTGAAATGAATTTGTTGCAAGAGCAAAATTGGCTTTAAGTAAAGTTTATCGTATCAATGGATATTTTCTATCCGTTGAAAGCCAAAGTTGTTCCATCAACGGATGTTAATTATCCGTTGAAAGACAAATACATTTCTGGAAATTTTATCCTTCAACGGATAAAACTGTGTTAATCTTCAACGGATGACCGTTTACCTCATCCGTTGAACTGTCACATCAGTCATTTTGAGTGAGTCACAACCGTTGATTCTATTTTCTTAACCGTTGATACATATATATATATACAGTTGTATGTATTTGTATTAAAGGCAGTTTTTAGAATACATACAGTTTTCTTTTATTCTCAAATGGATGTAATTTACTTAAAAATATTGTTCTCTTTATGATTTAATTTGAGAAAGTATAAAAGTTCCTTTGAATTCTTATTTTCACTTTACGCTTTGTTGAATTTTCAAAAGCTTTTACTCTCTTTCTCTCCCAAAACTCTCAACTTTTCTCTGCAACTTCTACCCACAACAATGGCACCAGTAGTAAAGATAATATCCCAATCTGGGTTTGTCTATGAGAAAAACAATTTCGTATCTTTGGTGGAAAAGAATGAAGCCCACTCAGATTATCACAAGATGATGAATTTCATCAAGAACTGCAAACTGAGCTATATAATGCTGGAAGCCCCAATGATTTACTGTGAGGTAGTTGAGGAGATTTGGACAACTGTTGAGTTCAACCCCACTGATATGACCATCTCCTTCTCTCTCAAAGGTAAGGATTACTCTATCAACTCTGATGATATACAGTCCTATTTTAAATTACCTGAAAACAATGCCATGACACCACACACTGATAATGATGTATCTAGCATGTTAGATTCTATAGGCTATTCCCTTGATTCTACTAGTTTAGGCAGTATTAAGAGAAAATGCCTTAGGAAAGAATGGAGTTTTCTCAGTGATGCCTTTATCCAGATTTTCTCTGGGAAAATTAGTAATTTTGATGTAATAACTTTAGCTTTAGTTAATATGCTCTATATGCTGGTTTCTGATAGGTACTATAATTTTAGCAACTATGTTATGCTAGAATTGGGTACTAGGTTAGGTTACAAGGCTAATAGAACTCATAACATCTATTATGCTAGATTCTTTATGTTATTGGCTAACCATGTTGCTGAAGGTTTGGTCGTAAATAATGAGAGTAATAAATTCAAATGCTGGGTACAAGAGAAGAGGGTCCTTGCAGATCTTTTAAGGATTGACCTCAACAGTAAGGTGCCATTGGTATACTTACCAATCATGGATGCACCGCAGGTAAATACTTCTTCAACTCCTACTACTTCCAACCCCAACATTTCTTTGCCTTCAAGTGTGGCCATGGGATCTGTGTCAATGCCCCAACAGATTCCTACCAAGGCCACCAAACCTAAAATTTCAAAACCCAAGTCAAAGAAAGCCACCTCTGTTGTCTCTCAAAAGACAACAGTTGTAACAACTACTATAAACCCTGAGGGGAGTGAACAGGGTGTTAGTGGTGAGGGGAGGGGTGAACATAAAGAAAACCCCCAGAATAAGGTAGGAGAGGTGAGTGGTACCCAAGCTAGCCAAGCCACAGTTTCTCAAAAGACTGTGGTGGTTGAAAAGGATTCAAACTCATCCCTAGTTGCACCATCCCAAAAGGGTGTAGCTATTGAAAATAGTCCCCAACCAGGGACACAGAACAAAAGAGGGAGGGACACTGAAGCCACACACTCACCTGTAAAAGCCTTCACAAGAAGAAAGAAGGTCAAAACCCTAGTTTCCACAATGGGTGCACATACTGCACAGATACAATCACTTGTATCTATGCCTTCACAAATTCAGCTTGATGTGACTCCAACAAATGTGGAGTCACAGCCCCATTCTCTCAAAATTGACACACACCAACCACCAAATTCTCCATCATCATCTCTGGATGTGGACATGATCTTCACATCAATTCCTGATTCTCCCTCTTTACAACTCAGGGAGGAGCCCCACTCAATACTGGTGATCATCATCTTTTAGATGATTTGTTGGATCATCAGCCAATTCTTTCAGACCTAGTTGAAGAATTTGTGTCACTTAATTTAAAATCAATCCACACAGATTCAACAATTATGTCACTTTCAATTTCTACTTCTTTTCCTTCTTCAATGGATATCCCTCATCCGTTGACAAGTGGTTGTTCTTCAACGGATAAGCTTAACAGCAGTTATCCGTTGATACCATTAGTTTCAACTTCAACGGATATTCTTTATCCGTTGATGGTCTCAACACAAACAACTGAATTATCTCCAAGTGTAGAAGACATGGTTACTGTACAATCACTTCTAGGGCTGAGGGAAGGGAGTGAAAACTTGAGTGAGAGGTTGGGTTGCTCCCAGGCAAAAGGAGAGCTTGAGACTCTAAATATGAATGCTATTTCTTCCAGCATGGCAAAAGAAAGTGAGAGGAGTAATACCTTAGTAGGTGAAGGTGAGGGTGTGAGGAGTGTGAGCCAGGGGGAGCCCCTGATGCAAGAAAAGAGAGAAATTGAGAGAAAAGCAGGTACAGGAGATATAAAGGTGGATCCAGCCATTGCTAGTGAGTCAATGATTGTCGATGATGCTGACAAGGAAAGAGAATTTCAGCAACATTACAAAGCTGTAATTGATAACATTTCCTTGGATGCTGACACTTTTACTCATCCTGTGTCAGCCTATCAACTGTTGGCTACTCAGGGCAATGAGAAGGCAGAAAAGACTTTAAACCTAGTACATACTTCAGAATCTCTACAAAGGGATAAAGCTGCTGTCAATATGATGCCTTCTACAGCTGGAGTGCCATCTGAAGAATTTGGAGTAAATTCTAATGACGATGACTCTGGTTCTTTTGATGGAAGCATGAACTTAGGGGGAGATGAAGTCCTAAGTTCTATTCCAGAGTTACCTGAATGGGCATTGACAAAGGAGTCTACACCAGGGCATTTAAATATATCCTTAGTCAAACAAGTCATGTCTATCCAAAAGGCAATTCAGGAAACTTCAAACGCTGGTACCAAGGCCATTCTCCAAGCCCACTTAGATTCTCTACATTTCATGAAGCTACAACAACTAAGACAGAATCTAAGTGTGGATGAACTCAAAAAGGATATAGCTGACTTCAAGTCCTACAATACTGAGAAGCTAGATGCAATCATGCCTTTTGGTACCATGCAGGAACTGTTACTGAGACTGAGAAGGGAATCAGATGCTGAAAAGAAGATGGCCAAATTGGAGGAAAGAGTTCAAATTATTGAAAACTCTATGGTGACCATTCTTCAAAATCAACAGTCTCAGACTAGTCTCCTAGTGCAACTGGCTAAAGCACAGGGCTTGACCCCTCTCCTTGATGATAACAAAAAGGGGGAAAATAAAGGGGAAGGGGAGCCATCTACACACATTCAAATATCCAAAGTGCTAGTTCCCGCCATCACTACTTCTCCAACACTTCAAATCAAAGGAAAGCTTGATGGAATTGATCAAATCTAGCTAGCAGCAGCTGAGATAAAAGTGAAAGAGCAAAGGAGAAAAATTGATGAAAGGATTTAACAAGTGTTTGGTTCTACAACTGTAAAATCTCTATCTGTGAAACATAGCATAAAAGTTGAGCCAATTGATAAGTGGCATTTTATACCACTTAGAACGTCTTAAAATAGCTTAAATAGGTGTCTTGAAGTCAAGTATTTTGTGTATTTAATGCATTTTTCTAGTGTTTATGCATTTCAGGGTATTAGTTGCATTTCGGAGGAGTAATCATCAAGAATAAGCCTTGGCATGTGTTAAGCATTGTCAGAGGAAAAAAAGAGGCAGATTGCAGCGAAGAAACGGGGCAAACTCAGGAATTTTCCAGTAGGGTCCTGAGCGCCCGCTCAGCTATGCTGAGCGGCCGCGCGGGGTCGGGAATTTTGATAAATTATTTTAGACTTCTACTTCTGTTTGGCTTCCAACTTCTATGTAATCTGAGTTTTATGGGACTATTATATAAGTAGATTTGGAGACATTTTCACGAGGTGGGATCGTGGTATTAAGCAAGGAGCGAAGGAGATAAGGAAGAAGACCGTTTTAGCACACCGCAATGAAAAGGAAGCATATTTTCTTGTGATTCTTTATTGCGTTGTAACGTTGGATGCTAGTTTTCTTTGCTTTGAACCTATTACTCTTGTGACGTACTCTGGTTTAATAAAATTAGTTTAGTTATTATTCTCGTGTGTTTGTTTATCATGTTTTCATATAAACCCATGATTACGATAAGTGCTATCGTGGGCTAATCGTGATCATGGGGTCGTAACGGATTTACTATGGAATTCTTTAGTTAATTGTTTAATACTTTAGTGTGTGATGATTGTATGATATCTAGTATTGGTTGTGCGTATTCGTCTTATGTGCGTCGCGAACATATAAGATAGGGTGTTAATCTCTTGTGAAGCGACGGTGGATCTCGAGATTTAGAACTTGCCATGCTAGCATAGGTTCATGTATAATGTGTATGATTAGTGGGTAACTCTAACCATTTTATTCGCCCTGTATAATCAAAAGGAATAACTTGCGCTTAAATCATTATGTTGTCAATTTCTGTAGATATATAGGGACTCAACATAATTGATGCCTATTCAACTTCTATCTTAATTGTGGATATTTGGTAGAATGGTATTAGTACAATGAAATTGGCTTTTATCAGTTTCATGTTATTCGATTAATATCATCACTGTTGCATGCTAAGGGTAATAACAATAACTATTGAAGGAAGTAGTAATGAAGTTGTGATCTCATGAGTGTTTTAATATTGTTAATTCAAAGTGTTAATTAAGTGGTTAATTTTAGTAGTTAATTGTAGTTAATATTTAGTCAACAATTCTAAGTGTTAGTGTCTTAACATTGAGAAGTAATCATACATTGGTGAGTGAGTTTAATTGAACAATAATTAGTCTGAGTCTTTGTGGGAACGAACTATAAAGTATTCTATATTACTTGCGAACGCGTATACTTGCGTGTATTATTAGCGCGTGTTTTTGCACTAACAAGTTTTTAGCGTCGTTGCCGGGGACTCGGCGTATTTGTTTAGTTTATGTACTTACCATCATTGGTCATTAGGACTCAGTGATTAAGATGTATTTGTTACTTATTATTTCTGGTTGTGTTTCAGGTACTTCAGCGAGCGTTTATGCAAACTTGTTCTCGTACTCGCAAGAGGACTTTAGATACAGGTGAGGAGATAGACGAAGTTCTTGATATTCCGGAGAAGATAGATTTTGAAGATTCGGATTCAGGAAGTGAGCAGATAGAACCAGTAATCATGGGTGATCGTATTGTTCAGGCCTATCCAGCTCTTATGGACTTTTCTCGGCCAAAAATTGATGACATTCAGTCAAGCATTCTTCATCCGGCTATTCAAGCTAACACCTTTGAAATCAAGTCGGGCACTATTCAGATGGTGCAGAATTCTGTTTCTTTTGGAGGAGCTGCGACTGAAGACCCCAACATGCACATAAGGAATTTTGTCGAGATCTGCAGTACTTTCAAGTATAATGGCGTGACTGATGAGGCTATCAAGCTGAGGCTTTTCCCATTCTCACTGAGGGACAAAGCTAAGGACTGGTTACATTCTGAACCAGCTGGGTCCATCACTACTTGGCAAGATCTTACGCAAAAGTTTCTGGTGAAGTTTTATCCGATGGCAAAGACTGCTGCTATGAGGAGCGCTCTTACTCAGTTTGCGCAGCAACCTACAGAATCTATGTGCGAAGCTTGGGAATGCTACAAGGAAATGTTGAGAAAGTGTCCACATCATGGAATGCCCGATTGGATGGTGATCACTGGCTTCTATAATGGTTTGGGGGCCCAATCTCGGTCCATGCTCGATGCAGCAGCTGGAGGCGCCTTGTGGGCCAAAAGCTATACTGAGGCTTATAATCTTATAGAGACTATGGCTGCAAATGAGCATCAAAACCCAACTAAGAGGATGATTCCTGGGAAGGTAGCAGGTATTCTGGAAGCCGATGCAGTCACCGTTATTGCAGCGCAGCTCCAAGCGCTGTCTATGAAGGTCGATTCTCTAGCTACATATGGAGTTAATCAAATAACCATGGTCTGTGAGCTTTGTGCAGGTTCTCATGCTACGGATCAGTGTTCTCTCGTCAACAAATCTGTTCAGTATGTGAATAATTATCAGCGACAACAGCAGCCTATGCCAGCTACTTATCATCCTAACAACAAAAATCATCCAAATTTCAGCTGGGGTAATAATCAGAATGCTATTCAGCCACCATATCAGCAAGGTGTGAGTAAACAGTTCAATCCACCTGGATTCCAGCAACCACAGCAGTATGCTCAAAGGAAATCATATCCTCAACAGGGAAGTGCAGCTGCACCTACTAGTGCTGATTTTGAGGAACTTAAGCTGTTATGCAAGAGTCAGGCGGTTTCTATCAAGACCTTGGAAAATCAAATCGGTCAAATAGAAAATACAGTGCTCAATCGTCAACCTGGAACACTTCCCAGTGACATGGAAGTGCCAGGAAGGAAGGAAGCTAAAGATCAAGTCAAGGCTATTACCTTAAGGTCTGGGAAAGTCACTGATGCTGAAAAGGCAAAAGAAGGAGAAGCTGAAGTTAGAGATGAAGAAGCTAAGCAAAAGGAGAATGCGGCGGAACCAAGGAAGACTACTGTTGAACACACTCTTCCTGAGGGTAATACAGGGGAGAAACAGCTTTATCCTCCACTACATTTCCCTAAGAGATTGCAGCAACAAAAGCTGGATAAGCAGTTCGGTAAGTTTCTGGAGGTGTTCAAGAAACTTCATATCAATATACCTTTCGCTAAGGCTCTGGAGCAAATGCCTAGTTATGCGAAGTTTATGAAGAGTATTCTTTCAAGGAAGGTGAAACTGGATGACCTTGAGACCGTTGCTCTAATGGAAGAATGCAGCGCTGTGCTGCAGCAAAAGTTACCTCCAAAGCTTAAAGATCCAGGTAGCTTCACCATTTCTTGCACCATTGGCAAGTTGTCGTTTGACAAGTGCCTTTGTGATTTGGGAGCAAGCATCAACCTGATGCCGTTGTCGATCTTTAAAAAGTTGGATTTGTCTGATCCAAAACCCACCTACATGTCTCTACAATTGGCTGATCATTCTATTACTTACCCAAGGGGCATAGTGGAGGATGTGCTAGTCAAGGTGGATAAGCTCTTCTTTCCTGCAGACTTTGTTATTCTGGATTTCGAGGAAGATAAGAAGATTCCCATAATCTTGGGAAGACCTTTCTTGGCTACTGGCCGTACCTTGATAGATGTGCAGAAAGGTGAACTTACTATGCGGGTGCAGGATCAGGATTTGACCTTTAATGTATTCAAAGCAATGAAATTCCCTACAGAAGATGAGGAGTGCTTAAAAGTGGATGTGATTGATTCTGTAGTTACTTCAGAACTCGATCATATGCTAATGTCTGATGCATTAGAAAAGGCCTTTGTGGCGGATTTTGACAGTGATGATGAAGATGGCAACGAGCAATTACAATATCTGAATGCTTATCCCTGGAGGCGAAAGCTGGACATGCCGTTTGAATCTCTTGGTACTTCTGACCTCAAGAATGCTGAAGGAAAGCTCAAACCATCAATTGAGGAAGCACATACCTTGGAGCTCAAGCCATTACCTAAACACTTGAGGTATGCTTTTTTAGGTGATACATCTACTTTACCTGTTATTATTGCATCTGACCTTTCAGGTAGTGAGGAAGACAAGCTCTTAAGGATTTTGAGAGAATTCAAATTAGCTATTGGATGGACCATAGCAGACATAAAAGGGATCAGCCCTTCATATTGTATGCATAAGATTCTGCTAGAGGAGGGTAGTAAGCCAACTGTTGAGCAGCAGCGCAGACTTAATCCTATCATGAAGGAGGTGGTGACGAAAGAAATTCTGAAATGGCTGGATGCAGACATCATTTATCCTATTTCTGACAGTTCTTGTGTGAGCCCCGTACAATGTGTGCCTAAGAAAGGAGGTATCACTGTGGTAGCAAATGAGAAGAATGAGCTCATCCCCACTCGAACAGTTACAGGATGGAGAGTATGCATGGATTACCGAAAGTTGAATAAGGCCACGAGGAAGGATCACTTCCCTCTTCCATTTATTGATCAGATGTTTGACAGGTTGGCTGGTCATGAGTATTATTGTCTTCTGGATGGCTACTCAGGGTATAATCAGATTTGTATTGCACTAGAGGATCAGGAAAAGACTACCTTCACTTGTCCATTTGGCACGTTTTCTTTTCGCAGAGTTTTGTTTGGTTTATGTGGCGCGCCGACCACTTTTCAGAGATGTATGATGGCTATATTCTCTGACATGATTGGAAATAATGTCGAGGTGTTCATGGACGACTTCTCCATCTTTGGACATTCGTATGATGAATGTTTGAATAATCTTCGTGCCATGCTCAAAAGGTGTGTGGAAACTAATTTGGTGCTCAATTGGGAGAAATGTCATTTTATGGTGCGTGAAGGCATTATTTTTTGGGCATAAGGTCTCTAGCAAGGGTCTTGAGGTGGATAAAGCCAAGGTGGGAGTCATTGAAAATCTTCCACCATCTATTTCTGTGAAAGGAATCCGTAGTTTTCTTCGTCATGCGGGTTTTTATCGGCGGTTTATCAAGGACTTTTCAAAGATATCTAAGCCATTGTGCAACTTGCTTCAGAAAGATGTGACTTTCAAATTTGATGATGAATGTTTGACGGCATTCGAGACTCTCAAGAAGAGTTTAATCACTGCACCAGTTATTACAGCACCGGATTGGACAGAGCTGTTTGAGATGATGTGTGATGCGAGTGATTATGTGGTAGGTGCAGTTCTTGGGCAGCGTAAGAATAATCTCTTTCATGTGGTCTACTATGCTAGTAAGACCTTAAATGGGGCCCAAATGAACTACACCACTACTGAGAAGGAGCTCTTGGCTATAGTCTTTGGTTTCGAAAAATTTCGATCTTATCTGCTTGGGACAAAAGTGACAGTATTCACTGATCATGCGGCCATTCGCTATTTGGTTTCCAAGAAGGATTCGAAACCGAGACTCATTCGTTGGGAGCTCTTACTTCAGGAATTTGAGTTAGAGATTAAGGATCGAAAAGGTACTGAGAATCAAGTAGCTGACCATCTCTCTAGATTGGAGAATCCCGAGTCTACTTCACAGGATAAGACATTGATCAACGAATCTTTTCCGGATGAGCAGTTGTTCGCAGTTCAGGAGGAAGAGCCATGGTTTGCAGATATTGTAAACTATCTTGTCAGCAATATAATGCCTCCTAATTTGACCTCAGCTCAAAAGAAGAAGTTTATGCATGAGGTGAAGTGGTATATGTGGGATGAACCATATTTGTTTAGACAGGGAGCTGACCAGATCATCAAGAGATATATCCCGTTCTGTGAGACGGAGGGGATATTACGAGACTGCCACTCCACAGTTTATGGTGGACACTATGGTGGTGAGAAGACGACAGCTCGTATTCTACAAGCAGGTTTTTTCTGGCCTACTTTGTTTAAGGATGCTCATCATTTTGTTTTAAGGTGTGATCGTTGCCAAAGAGTGGGAAATTTGACGAGAAAGGATGAGATACCGTTAAATGTGATGCTTGAAGTCGAGGTCTTTGATGTTTGGGGAATCGATTTCATGGGGACTTTTGTCTCGTCCTGCAATAATCAGTACATCTTGCTGGCAGTCGATTATGTCTCAAAATGGGTAGAAGTCAAAGCTCTACCGACAAATGATGCAAAGGCAGTGTTGAATTTTCTTCATAAGCAGATTTTCACAAGGTTTGGAATGCCTCGGGTAATCATAAGTGATGAAGGGTCACATTTCTGCAACCGTAAGTTCAGTTCTATGATGCAGCGTTATAATGTGAATCATCGAGTTGCTACTGCCTATCATCCGCAAACAAATGGTCAAGCGGAAGTGTCTAACAGAGAGATCAAGCGCATTCTAGAGAAGGTTGTTTGTCCGTCAAGGAAGGATTGGTCTTTAAAGCTCGATGAAGCTGTCTGGGCTTATAGAACAGCATACAAAACTCCACTTGGTATGTCCCCGTTTCAACTGGTGTATGGTAAGGGATGTCATTTACCTGCAGAGCTTGAGCATAAGGCCTATTGGGCATTGAAAAAGTTGAACCTGGATTTAGATGCAGCTGGTAAGAAGAGAATGCTTCAGTTTAATGAACTTGATGAATTTCGACTTCAAGCGTACGAGAATAACAAAATATACAAGGAAAAGGTGAAGAGGTGGAACGATAGGAAGCTACATCCTAAGTTATTCGTGCCGGGGCAACAAGTTCTCTTATTCAACTCTCGTCTCCGACTTTTTCCTGGGAAGTTGAAATCAAGGTGGTCTGGACCTTTTATTGTCAAAACTGTGTTTCCACATGGAGCGGTGGAGATTTTTGAGAATGATCCGGACCAGGCATTCAAGGTTAATGATCAGCGTTTGAAGCACTACTATGGGGACACGACAAACCGAGAAGTGGTTAGTGCCGTTTTATTGTCAACTTAAGGAAGGTACGCAAGGTCAAGCTAATGACGAAAAAGAAGCGCTGCGTGAAAGGCAACCCATGATTTGTTGTTACAGGAACCCTTAGAAGTTAATAACCTATCCAAAACCCCAACAAGTTCAGAAAAACCGGGCTCAAAAAAAAAATTTCCAGAGACCCCCTGAGCGCCCGCTCATCTTTGCTGAGCGACCGCTCAGCAAGCTGAGCGCCCGCTCAGCTTTGCTGAGCGACCGCTTAGGGGTCGACTATGATAATTTTTTTTAAGTTCAATAAAAATCCAAAAAAATCATAAAATCAAAAAAATAAATTACAGCCCCATTACCCACGATTTCTTTTCCCATTACCCCATGATTTTATCCCTCAAACCCACTCCTAATCTAATTTTAACCTAATTCATACCCTATATATACATACACCTATCCCATACATCTCCCACACACTTTCTACACTCACACTCTCTCTGAAACACAAAAACACTATTCTCAAGCACTTTTATTCAGATTCAATGGCACCCAAGAGAGCAAGGACTATTGATAGCAGCAGCACAGTCCCTACTGCTGATTCATCGAGGGGTACTGCTGCGAGGCCTCGGTTGAATGACAGAGCTGCGGAGGAGGAGTACACTAGGCTTTTGGGGAAGCCGATTCTGAAGGAGGGGGTTTTTACCATCGGGGAGGGATGGTGAGTTGCTACCTATGATTATAGAGAAGGAGTGGATATCTTTCTGTGAGTCGCCTAAAGTAGTACCGATGAGCGTGGTTCGCGAGTTTTATGCGAACGTGAAGGCCGAGAAGAATGGGTTTTCTGTGGTCCGAGGGTTGACGGTTGATTACCACCCAGCGGCGATTCGCCGTGTGATTGGGCAGCGAGAGAGGAAGCCCGAGGAGGAGAACTGGAATGAGAAGACTGCTGAGGATTTCGATTTGGATTTGATTTGTGCTACTCTCTGTAGGTCGGGCACAGTTTGGACCTTCAAGACAGGAACTAATGAGTATCGTCACTTCCCGGTGATCGCTATGAACAGGTATGCCCGTGCATGGAATGCGTTTATTTGTGCTAATATTCTGCCTTCTTCGCATGCACATGAGGTCACAGTTGAGAGAGCACAGTTGTTGTGGGGAATTTTGAATGAGGAGTACTATGTGGACCTTGGTGAGTTCATCTACCAAGGGATTCTGAAGTTTTTGAGGGGAGCTAAGCACATGAACATCCCTTATGCATCCACGGTCAAGAAGCTTTGCCGAGCAGTGGGAGTGAACTATCCGTCTCATGAGCAGTTGCAGTTTCCGGCCGCTCCGATTGATTCTGGGACTCTGAATGGGATGCAGGAGTGGACCGGTGGTGAGCCCGAGGAGCATGGGCTGGGTTATCGTCTTTCAGGAGGGCGTCCAGCACGAGGTGCTACTATGGCTAGGCCTAGGCGTGATGAGGCTGGTTCTTCGAGAGCTCAGGAGGGTGCTGGGATGGCAGATACCCAGTATAGGAGGCTGTCATGCGGATGGATGCCATGTACGAGACGCAGAGCAGGTTTGCTCAGGAGCTCACCCTTACGTTAGGGACTGCTTTTCGGGGCCTTGGAGCTGACATCCAGTGGCCAGTTTTTGGTGAGGACTCTGCATACCCGCCGCCTGATACTCCACCCACTGAGGGTGATGATGATGATGACTCCGAGTAGGTATACCCTATGTTCCTTTCTACTACCTTCACTACGGACAGTGAAGATTTTAAGTTTGGGGGTGGTAGTTAAGGAATATTTTGTATGTGTGTCATATAGCTGCATATTCATGATAGTTAGTTCATATAGTTGCATAATTTTTGCCATATAGTTTTTTTATTTATTTATAGCTTTATTTGTTTATCGTGTCATGTAGCTCATGCATATGCCATGATCCCTTTTGCGATGATTTACCGACTAATTTGTGATGTTGATACGAGTGTAGTGATGGCATTAAAGTGATGATTGAGTCGTGTAAGTTGATATGCATGCTAGAAGCACTTGTATTTTCACTAAGTCTTAGAGAATGCTTAAGGACTAGATTGTTGTTATGATCTGATTATTTTCGAGGTTAATCTATTTTTTATGCTTAGAATTTGATAATAGGTTCTTAGTGATAAAGGCATGAAAAAGAAAAAAAAATGGAGTAAAACTGGAATTTGTTGCTAGTTGTGGCTAGGCGTCAAATGGCTAGTAGCCGGCTCGCATGTTATGCGAGTAGTCTAGGGTTGAGCAAGATGGAGCGAAACGCACTTGCTCAGAAATTTTGAAAAAAAAATAGAAAAAGAAAAAGAAAAAAGAAGAAGTATATTTTTATGCATAATTGATCACGAGTGGGCTCTTTGGTATTCGAGTTATTAAGTTCTTAGGGGACTTTGTGCCTAGTGACCTAAGGTTTTTAGAGTCTGGGATCTGCTAACATAACGCTCGCTACAGGGATACCATTGTATAAGTCTTTTGTGGACCTCACTCATTGCACGGTCAAATAAGCATTATTTGTGTGAATAAAAAGTATGATTCCGGAATAAGCTCCATGATTCTCGTAGTGTTATAAGTCACTTTGTGCCTAGAATTTTTATTCTTTGTATAATCATGTGATTGCCTTGATGATAGTTGAGTCATAATAATTGGTCTAGTTCCGAAGCATATCTGTTAAGCATCTGCACACACCACGTTTCTGGCTGTATGTTCGTTTGCATGATTTGATTGATCTTTAGTCGCCTAATTGCATTTGTTGAGATGTTGTAAGTTGGTTGGATTGGTCGTAGTAAGGGGGATCGCTGCATTTCATATAGATTGCATTCATGCATGTTTTGATCTGTTTTTGAGTCTGTGACGCTTGAGGACAAGCATCGATTTAAGTTTGGGGGTGAGATAAGTGGCATTTTATACCACTTAGAACGTCTTAAAATAGCTTAAATGGGTCTCTTGAAGTCAAGTATTTTGTGTATTTGATGCGTTTTTCTAGTGTTTGTGCATTTCAGAGTATTAGTTGCATTTTGGAGGAGTAATCATCAAGAATAAGCCTTGGCATGTGTTAAGCATTGTGAGAGGAAAGAAAGGGGCAGATTGCAGCGAAGAAACGGGGCAAACTCAGGAATTTTCCAGTAGGGTCCTGAGCGCCCGCTCAGCATAGCTGAGCGGCCGCGCAGGGTCGGGAATTTTGATAAATTATTTTAGACTTCTACTTCTGTTTGGCTTCCAACTTCTATGTAATCTGAGTTTTATGGGACTATTATATAAGTAGATTTGGAGACGTTTTCACGAGGTGGGATCGTGGTATTAAGCAAGGAGCGAAGGAGATAAGGAAGAAGACCGTTTTAGCACACCGCAACGAAGAGGAAGCATATTTTCTTGTGATTCTTTATTTCGTTGTAACGTTGGATGCTAGTTTTCTTTGCTTTGAACCTATTACTCTTGTGACGTACTCTGGTTTAATAAAATTAGTTTAGTTATTATTCTCGTGTGTTTGTTTATCATGTTTTCATATGAACCCATGATGTTGATAAGTGCTATCATGGGCTAATCGTGATCATGGGATCGTAACGGATTTACTATGAAATTCTTTAGTTAATTATTTAATACCTTAGTGTGTGATGATTGTATGATATCTAGTATTGGTTGTGCGTATTTGTCTTATGTGCGTCGCGAACATATAAGATAGGGTGTTAATCTCTTGTGAAGCGACGGTGGATCTCAAGATTTAGAACTTGCCATGCTAGCATAGGTTCATGTATAATGTGCATGATTAGTGGGTAACTCTAACCGTTTTATTCGCCCTGTGTAATCAAAAGGAATAACTTGCGCTTAAATCATTATGTTGTCAATTTCTGTAGATATATAGGGACTCAACATAATTGATGCATATTCAACTTCTATCTTAATTGTGGATGTTTGGTAGAATGGTATTAGTACAATGAAAGTTGGCTTTTATCAGTTTCGTGTTATTCGATTAATATCATCAATGTTGCATGCTAAGGGTAATAACAATAACTATTGAAGGAAGTAGTAATGAATTTATGATCTCATGAGTGTTTTAATATTGTTAATTCAAAGTGTTAATTAAGTGGTTAATTTTAGTAGTTAATTGTAGTTAATATTTAGTCAACAATTCTAAGTGTTAGTGTCTTAACATTGAGAAGTAATCATACATTGGTGAGTGAGTTTAATTGAACAATAATTAGTCTGAGTCTTTGTGGGAATGAACTAGAAAGTATTCTATATTACTTGCGAACGCGTATACTTGTGTGTATTATTAGCGCGTGTTTTCGCACTAACACCAATCATTATGGAGCACAAGCCAGTAAGGAGGAATGAGGTTGGAGAAACCTCTTCAAGGAACCTGAAGCCCATGGTACTCAGACCAACCACTAGATTCAACAAGGCCTCTACAAAGAACCCTCTAACTCCTGCTCAGCTAAAAGAAGTGGATTTTCCTCTTCCAAAGCCTGATGAAGACAAAGTTTTGGGTGGTAATATCATAAAGCACAAAGAGACCAAGGATGTAGTAGAAAGAATGAATATGGCTATCATCTATAGAGAGGAAAAGAGTATCGGTGTGATTCAAGGACATCCCAAATTCTCAATAGCCAAGTGGGAAGAGACCACGAGGTTAAAGGAAGAAGCTAAAAAGCTGAAGGCTGACAAAAGAGCACAAGCAAAGCTTGAAAAATAGCTAAAGTCAAGTCTAATTGAAGAAAAGAAGAAGATTGAAGACAAGAGTGAAGGAAACAAGACTGAAAGCATAAATGTGGATATGGGGAATATGGTTGGTGAAAGTGTGGAAGAAGAAAGTGAGGAAAGAAAGAAATGGCAGAAGGGCAATAGAAAGAAGGTTAGGGCAAAAAGGAAGAGTGAAGATGATACTGAAGTAATCTAATCAAAATTCAAACCACTACCTTCTATTCCTGAACCTTTTGTTGCTGATCTCAGTATAAATATCCATGGTGAACCAATCATCCCTAAAAAGGAACCTATTGATTGGGACACCATCAAATTGCCTACCTTCTTAACCACTTCTCCACCACCAAAGGAACTAAAAAGAAAATCCAAATCCATACCTCCCCCAACCTCAAGTAAATTCACTCAGAAACATAAACCTAAGCCTAAGCCACAAGCCTCAAAGGATGATTATATTCACATTTGTGACATAAAAGAATATACAGATATTGAACTTTACATGGATGAGCTGGAGGAAGTAAGGGGAATAAATGCATATGGACAGCTACCAGAAAGGCTAGTGTTCAGGTATAAAGGAAGTGTGGAAAGGACTTGGCCTCTTCAAAGAATTCTAAATGAGGGCTATTCTACCTTGATTAGAGTCTACTCAGCTATAAAAAGGGACACTGGTTTTACCAGGACTTCCAAGCCTGAGATTCTCAACAAGATTTCCAGCATAAGGAAGACTTGGTGGGAGTCAAATTCCTTGCCTAGAACATTACTCATCCCAGAGCATGGAACTAAAATTCATAAATCACCTCATTGGTTGATGAAGTTCAGAGATAATAAAGGAGTCAGAAGATTTTTTAGACTTGAAGATAACCCTGAATTTATGCCTACAGTTCTAATAGACATAAATAGGGGGAGATTGTTAGGAATATATGTGTATTAGTTTGATGATAAGTTAAACAAAGCACTTAAGTAGAAATCTAGTATTTGTAGCCTCAACGGATAAGACCACTTTGGCTATCCGTTGATGGAGTAGCTTTACTTAGAAATAAGTTTAGTATTGTAGCACATTTCAGTCTTTGTAAATGAGTTATAATTCTTAGAAGTTGTAGGAAATTATAAGTCATGTTGACTACTATTGGATATGCAAATAGGAGGGCTAATTGTAAATATTTGATGCCTTGTAATTTTGTATAAATGAAGTAGTATCAACTGATAAATTAAAGACCTTCAACGAATGAGAAACAAAGCCTCAACGGATGTCTTTAAAGCTTCAACGGATAACATCCATCAACGGATGAGTGCATCAACGGATAAAGCTTCAACTGTTAAAGCATCAACGAATAAAGCCATCAATGGATGAAAGCTTCAATGGATGCTCAGTTCCATAGCAGTTGATAGTGACAATTCATAAGCTGACAGAGGCACATGGGTTCACAGAGACAATTGGAATGTGGTAGCCTCTTGGAGGAATCAAGAAAAAGAAGCATTTCCATTCTGGTGCAAACAAGGAAATATTCAAAGATTCACAAATTATCTTAGATTGCATTGGATAGAGAAATGAAGAAGAAACATGTGAAGGACTATTTTATAATTTTATTTTAACTTTGTCTTTACGTGAAATACTTGGTGATATATAAACCAAGTTGCAGCTAGTAATTAGGTGTGAATTTTCCAGATTTGTTTAGAAAAATTCAGAGAAAAAATCATTTAGTTTGTACTAGGAAGCAGCTGTGAACAATTCTTTGTATCACAGATTTTCTGAAATACACATCTCTGGTGGAACAACAAATCCACCATAAAAGTTTTTGAAGCCTTTGTGTTCTTTACATTTGTGTTTTGAATATACATCTGTCTGCACTTGCTTGAAGAAATTCACACACATCTGTTCATCATACACTTAGCTTTTGAAACTGCTCAAAACTTGAAAACGTTTTGAGATTTACATTCAACCCCCCTTCTGTAAATCTCATTGTTAGTTCCTTGGGAATAACATGATCAAGCTAGCTAGCAAAATAGTGTGCTAAGGAAGCTAACCATGTAGTTTAGCTTGTAACCTAGCAAGCTATTAAGATTTGTCCCCAAGATTTGCTACAAAGAATAAACCTAGAATGCTATACTAGGAAGAATAAAGATCAAGGAAAGATATCACCCCATCTTCCTAGAAGCAACCTAGCAAATCAACCAATCTAAGCAACCAAGAGAAGTATAAATACCCCCTTTGATGCTTCCATTCGGCTATTGATGAAAAAGAAGGGGAATTTAAATTCAAAACTCAAAGTTCTAGTTCTTGTTAAATTCTCCCATTAATTATCAAACCTCCTAGAAATTAAACTAAGGTAAGAAAATTCTTTCATCTCTTTTTATCAAGGTTTTATGGGTGAAATAAAATCAAGAAATTCACTAGTGAATAGTATGAATAGTAACCTCTATTTGGTTTCTTGATTTCAATGGTGGTTTTAGGTTCCAAAAATCATACCAAGCACTTCCAAGCCTCCACCATCCTTAAGAACACATCTCAAGCTTTCAATAAAGGTAAAAATCTTTGGCCCAGCTTTATTTAAGATTCATTTTTAAGATCCATTTAGTATGTGGTAGTGAACCTAGTTAAATGAGTGGTATTGATGAAATCTTGGTGTTTAAAATAAGTAGATTTAAGGTTGATTGTTGTTGCCTCAAGATCATGATGTTCTTGAGAGTAGTTTGTGTGTTGATGATGTAATGATGATTGTTGGTGGTTGTGTTAAGAGTTAGGGCGTAAACGAAACCCCGATCGTACACGTAACTTCGTTAAAACCAACAAATCGTAACTTTAAGTTTATGCAGAAAGTCCCGAAGTTGTAAGCTGTAGTTTCTTGAAAAATAACCCTTGTTTAGGATATAAAATTTTATAAGGATCTTTTAGGCGCTTGAATCGCTTGATTCCGATTTACGGATCAAAAGTTATGGCCGTTTTACTAAAAGTGATTTACGCGACGAAAACTGCTACAAATCACGAACTTTGAAAATATAAGGGATCGAATTGAATGTGTTCATAAATCATGAAATTTTTACAGAGAGTAACATATTGAGTTTCCTAACTTCCATAAAAATTTCAAGTGAAAATAATGATTTTTCAATTTTTTGAAAATGTCGGAGCCGAGACCGCGCGAGTAGAAACCGTAAGAATCCATAAGCGGAGCCGACGACGATAATAAGAATGAACCTAAGATACTTAGAAAAATAAAGCGACCATGATGTGAATTAGGAATTAAAAGGATAATAAGGGTAATATAATCTGATAGGGTGCATAATAAGTAGAGCATGAGTGCGAGTTGCCGTAAATTAGAACGGAACCTAACGAAATGAAATATGTTTATGGTTATAGATTTGCGAGCGGAACCTAGAGCATCCTCCACCTCGAGATACCCAGGCAAGTTTACGAAACCAACTCCATTTTACTGTTGTGTTGTGAAAGGATTGTTTTACTATCATTTCATAAATAACATGCTTGCCATGATACATAGTTGTTGAATTTTCGCATAATGTAGCGATGTTGTACGATAAGTATATATCGTGAAATGTTTATTTCGCTTTAAGTGTGACATATTATATGAGACCGAGAGTCGGTCGGGATTTAAGATAAAACCCGGGAATCATTCCGGTAATATTATAGGATGGTTATAAGTCCATAGTAGTACGTTTTAAAAGGGACTCAATGTCCACTTACGAAACATTAAAACCCCTCGAACTTTTATTAAAACGATTTCCCGATGATCATATTCCCTCAACTATATTTTATTGATTCGAATAATAAATACTATATACTTATTCTTTTATCATGGGCGTAGTATACCCCAGCAATTATATATTTCAAACCTGATTAATCATTAAAGATTATTAATTGCGTAAACATAAACTAGTTGAGGAATATTATTTTAAATACTCTTTTGAAGAGTAAACTCATTCGAGGTTTAATCGATTATCATTTAATTATTTATTAATTAATTAAAGAGTTTATTTTGATTTAAAATCATAGATCCTGATTTAAAACATACTTTCTGATTTCGAGAAATCATCCGAGTAATATCAGATCGTCGGAGAATATTATCCCGACTAATTTAATATTTTGAATATAGTTTCAAGGAGAAACTTTTCCCCCTTATTTAATTATCTATTGACAACGGTCAACTCTTATTCTTAGTACTTCCTTCGAAACTTTCGGAAGTACATATATATATAGTAAAGTTATGCCTATCAACAAGCAAAACACTTGGAGGAACTTCGATGTGGTTCGAGTTCTCGAGATATGATAGGATTTCCTAAAGGACAAGGGAGGGGTAGGATCCAAGTACTTCGTGTATTAGATAGACTACTGGTACCATAGGAGACGGTACAATATGTACCTATAGACATGCGAAGTGTGTGTATACCCGAAATGAGGACACATAGCCCGTATGCGGCAAGGGTGATAACCGAGATGTGAAGGTGTCGTCCCTCTACTAGTAGAAAAGGTTACTTTTATCACAGTACGACTGATCATCGTATGCGGTGGCTCCAACGAATGTCCTAATTCTTCCAATTGGAATTGAGATGAAATACCGTAACCCAAGCCTAGGTGCTGGGATTATTATTAAGGTATTCGCAGGATATTAAAATCCCTTAAAGAATTGTTTTCATAAGAAGGTGTGTATCACCAAGGAAAACTTTTTTCGAATAAAACATAATTAGTATATATGATGTTATCATACAGTCATTTTCATACTGTACATTATTATGTTGGGCATTATAGCTCATACTTATTTTCTTAAATTGACACAACACAACAGTGAATCAAGATGCCTGCCATGAGAACCACAGCTAGGAAATGGGTAGGAAATGGCCAGATGTTCCGTAGATTGTTTGGTGATGTACCACAGGTAGTCAGAATAAGCTGGATTAGTTTTCAGTTGTTTATAGTTCGGCTTATTTATAAGTATGACTTATGTAAGGTAAGAAACAAGAAACGTATATTTGGCCGGCCGACTAGCCTTACCTAAAGGTCACTCCCCGGTAAATATTTGGGTTGTAATAAATATCACTTGATGGTTGATAATTACTCTAGTTATGATGGTTCGTTTCCAAGACAATAACCTGTAAGTGTGTGTATGTGATAAGTGTGGGGTCGTGAAGCGTGAGTATTCATATACTGTAGTGTGAGTTGTGTAAGTTTAGATGGCGTGGCCTCCGAGACTCCTGACCCCGGGTTTTGGGGCGCCATAGAAATGGTATCAGAGCCTTAGGTTATCAAATCTTGGAAACGCTGGATATAAAATACGTAGACATAGGAATAATAAAATAATCAAATAGAACTCAAGTGGAGTTCGTCGTCAGGCTACACGGGTAGTCTTGACTGTTTTATCCTCAAGGGAATTCCGACTCTAAGTTAGTAACACCTTGCCTATTGTGTCAGTTACTAGTAGAGCCTAGGAGGGAGATTGATCATGTTGATGATATCATGGTCCCTGAGCGTGATCCTATTCCCGAGCCAGAGAGCCCACCCATTGATGATTCAGATGATGACCCTACTGAGGATGTCCTAGAAGAGGAGACTAAGCTTCCTGTCCCCATAGCTAATGGCGTAGTCTGGAGAGATGTAAAGATGTACCCTCACCCTCCTATTCGCTCTCCTACACCACCCCCAGGGATTCAGAGCCCTATGCCCTATACTGATGATGAGGAGGAGGAGGCGATACGTGCACAGTTCCACGAGGTTCATGACATATCCTCTAGCGACCCAGATTCACCTCTACCACCACCGGCGACCATGCATGTAGCCGTACATGACTGGATAGTGGGTCAGCTTAACGCTGAGATCACTGCGGCATCTGCTCGCATTACGGAGTTACGCTAGGCACTGACAGCTGAGAGAGCCACCCGACTAGGATACCCAGGAGATTTCAGAGCTGCTTCCCCAGCCATAGCCCGCAGAGAGATCGATGGGATCGAACTACGTACTAGGGTTCAGATGAGGATGACAGCGGTGGGAGGATACATCCCGGTAGTTGATGCAGAGCTGATGATTGCAGGAGCGATGAGGAGGGTATGTGACCTCACTCGCAGTGATAGTGACTGAGAGACTAGTGATGAGATATGGACCTTGAAGAAGGTTGGGTGACTTGTCACCAATTTTGATAGGATAGCTAGTAGTAAATAGCGTTCCTAGCCCTTCATGGTACACGGCTTATGTATTTTCATTTCAATATTCAGGACTAGTAGTGATGTATTATAATCAGGCATGTATGAACTCAGCTAGTTATTTCATTCCCCAAGATATAAATGGGAGATCTTATTAATATATATCTAAGCAGTTATTAAGAAATGATGTCTATATTATTGCACTTTATAAAAACCTGCTAAGTAATAAATGACATATTTGCATATGAATTAAATAATCCAACTGTTATAATTACAACTATGTTGACCAATTTTCAATATCAGAACAATGCCACCCCGTAGAAGAGGAACTAGGGCACAGCCCGCAGAATCTGTTAACCAACAATGAGGTGAACCTAACCTTGTAGTGAATGAGGAAAGTGAAGAAGACCTAGACTATAATGAATATGATGAGGAAGAATATGTAGAAGAAGAGGGTGAGGATACCCATCAGGAAGGAAACCCCATAAATGAATTTATGGAACTATTAAGAGAAAATCTGAACCAACAGCCTATTCCACCACAGCCACATGCTGCCCAACAGACTGCAGCTACTGCCTTTAAAGCCTTCAAATCTCTCAAACCCCCAAAGTGTCTAGGATCTGCCGACCCCGTTGAAGCACGGGCCTGGCTCAAGGAGATAGAAAAGTCCTTCGAGATACTAGGAGTTGAGGAACGACATAAGACCATTTTCGCTTCTTATATGCTGAAAGGAGAAGCTAACTATTGGTGGGAGTCCAAACGAAACCTAGAAACTGATGTTGTGATTCCATGGGATAGATTTACTCGACTGTTCTTAGACAAGTATTTCCCTAGGTTTATGGAAACCCAGATGGAGACTAAGTTTCGGGAGTTGAAGCAGGATAAGATGACTGTAGCAGAATATGAGGCCAAATTTACTGAGTTGTTGAGATTTGTGCCTGAATTTGTGAACACCGAAGAGAAGAAAGCGCGAAGGTTTCAGCTTGGTCTGAAACAGTGGATACAGAACCGAGTGTCGGTGTTAGAGCTGACAGACTATGCCACCTTAGTACAGAAAGCCTCGATTGTTGAAGCTGGCACTGAGCAGAGTGTGAAGGAGAAGGAAAATAGGAAAAGGAAGATAGGAAGCCAAGGAATAGGAACCGGAAACAGGACCCTTCCGAGCAGGTTCATCAGGGGAGCGGTGTCCCAACCTGCACGAGGCCCCGGATTCAGAAAGGCCCCGAGTGAGAGTGTTGGCCAGGGCGGCGGACAATCTAGGGCCACATTTCATAGCCAACCCCGTGCCCCAATACCAGAGTGCCAGACCTGTAAGAGAAGACACCTTGGGATATGTAATCAGGCAAGAGCCCCTCTGAAATGTTACAGGTGCGATCAACCCGGACACCTTTCCAACAACTGTCCCTAATATAGCAAGACATGTTTCCAGTGTGGGAAAGTAGGACATATGAGGAAGGATTGCCCGATAATGAAGCCCCCAGTCTTAGGTATGAGCAGAGCTGCATCCAACCGACTCCCAGCTGCTAGGACCTTCAACATGACTGTTCAAGATGATGTCCGAAACACTGACGTGATAGCAGGTACCCTTTTGTTAAATTCCGAACATGCAAATGTCATATTTGATTCTGGAGCAACCAAGTCTTTTATATCTCAAGATTTTTCTAAAAAGTTAAAACTTAATGCCATACCCTTACGTGAGATATTACGAGTGGAAATAGCAGACAAAGAAATAATTCATGTAAATCAAGTACACCCTAAGTGCAAGTTGAAGTTAGAAGGGAGGATCTTCGAGGTTGACCTAATCCCATTTGCGTTAGGAGAATTTGATGTAATCTTAGGAATGGATTGGTTATCCAGTAACGGAGCGCAAATAGATTGTGAACGGAAGAGAGTGAAGATAAGAGTGCAAAATGAAAAAGAAGTAGTGTTTAAAGGTCAATGACGGAACCAGAAATTTCTAACCATGCTACAGGCAAAAAGATTGTTAAGGAAAGGTAACGAGGCTTATTTGACTTATGTGATAGATACCAATAAGGAAGTCCCTATTATATAGGACATACCCATAGTAAACGAATTCGAAGATGTATTTCCAGAGAACTTACCAGGATTACCACCTGACCGAGAAATAGAGTTCGCTATAGAATTAGCACCAGGAACGGCACCAGTATCCAAGGCCCCATATAGGCTAGCCCCAGTTGAGATGAAGGAACTAGCTTCTCAACTACAAGAGTTACTAGATAATGGAATGATAAGACCCAGTGTGTCACCATGGGGAGCGCCGGTACTGTTCATAAAGAAAAAGGACGGCATATGAGCGCATAGACATGCAACCCGACGTAACCTATATGGAGCAACCAGGAAGGGTTATAGAGTGAAAAGGAATAAGTGCTTAGGAGAAGGGTTATCAAACTATTCAGAGTTTGATGGAAGAACCACAATGTGGGAAAATTTACTCGAGAGTTAGAAAGTGCAATGTTAAGAGAGTATCCCTATTCATTTTCTATCTGATTCCGGGACGGAATCCTTTTAAGGAGGGGAGACTGTAATAACCCCAAATATTGGAATTTTTTTAAACCCTTATGAATAGTGATTTTGCTGATTATGCTGAATAAGAAAACTTTTCATACCACACTATGTAGGGGTTCTTTTATTGATCTTCTGAGATATTATTAGTACTCTATGTGGTATATAAGTGTATGTAAAGATTGTCAGAATCCAAATCCGAACACTTTGATTTTTCCCGAAAATCCACCAGATACCGAAATAATTGAGTATAAGGTAACATGATTAAAAGGATTTAAATTCAAGGATTATAAGAGAGGATCATAAAAGGAATATAAAATATTGAGAAAGGTTTAGGGGAACCCAAGTAATAAGATCCCGGGTATGATCTCTCAAACGATAAACGAGAACGAAAGCTAAGCGAACCGTAAAACAGATAACGACCATTAGCCAAGTAATTAAGCACTAATCAGATGGGATTAGTGGGTTGTGACATCATCCAACCATAAGGTTTGGACAAGTGTCCTTGTGATGATGTAATGGAGGTGATGTCATCACTTTATTAAAGTTAAAGGAAGATATTTACCAAGGATTAATCCTAGCCAAGCAAATCATTTCACAAACTTTAGAATTCAAGAATCAAGCAAGCTTTCTTCTTCTCCCCACCTAAACTCTCGGTTGGTTTTCTTCAAAAACCAAATCTTAGCTTCTCTTGCTCTAAAATCACAAGGTAATTACCATAGCTTCCTTACCTACTAGTGAATGCATGGTAGAAGTTTGGAAGCCAAATTCCATTCTTAACCTAGGCAAAAAAATCATCAAAAGTGATGATGAATAGTAACTTTCAAGAACTAATGTTAGTTTTCTTCATTTTTATGAAATGTTAAGGTTATACAAGCAAGGATCAAGGTTCTTTTAGGCATTCAAAGCTCTTGGGTTGTGTTAGGAAGCTTCAAGGAGGTATAAACAACTTTCACCTTTAACTTATAGTTTGAACTTTGAGTTTTGATGAGTTTATGGATGGATTAATGTATATATAGAAATATCCATGTATGTATAGCAAGATCCATGTATGTTAGATAGTTTGGTTGGATTTGTGGTGATTTTGGATATGAATCTTGGTTAATGGTTAATGAATCTTAAGTTATGGTTAGTAGATCATGTTTATGGTTGAATGAGTTGGAAAACCTTGAGATTATGGACTGACTTTGCCTTGATCTAAATTGTGTTTGATGTATTGTTGATGGTTGGGTGGTTTGTAGTGAATTGGTAAGGAATTGGAGTGGTATAAATATTGGTAATCGCGTAAACATAGCCGTCGTAATGCCCGATTTACCTTAGACTGCTTTTGTTCTTAACATCAGGACCCGTGAACTCACTGCTAGGTTTTGACCATTGCCATGATTAGATAGTTCATGTTACGAGCTTCGTTTTGATATATGGTACGCTTGAATCCGATGTACGGTTTAGGAGAAACGACCGTTTTAAGTAACGGCATTTCGCGAACAAACCATTACCCCTCGCCTTACTTTGAAACCTTGGTTAAGGACCTTAAATGACTAATTGGGGTAAGAAACAATTATGTAAAGTGTATTAGGAAGTTGGTAAGGCACTCGCGAAAGAATCGCCTTAAAACCCTTAATGGTTAATTTATTAAAAATGGTGGAGCCGAGGGTACTCGAGCGACTTAAGTAAATCGTTAAGAGCGAAAGCGAACGTTAGGACTCTAAATGGTTAAAGTCTAGTTTCTTAAGCGACCGGGGTTTAATTCCGACTTATGTTGTTGTTCATAGGTTATTGGACCCACTCTAAGCTTAAGTCTATCCGGGAGCACTCAGGCAAGTTTTCTACCCGTTATACTGTTGTTGTGATGTAAATATATGTATATGCATTATCTTGTGATAGATGCATGTTGGTTAAATTAGCAAATTCTTGCGATATATTGTAGCATGTGATATGGTACATATGCATGCCTGTTTCGTATTCTTGCCATATATATCTGTTGGTTCAGTTGATAATACCTATGCTAGAGAATAGTGGTAATTTGCATATACCCTTAGTATAGGGACCCAAAGGTGAAAACATTTTCTAAAACCGGGAGTCGAGGATCCCGAGTAGATTTTATATATATATATATATATATATATATATATATATATATTTATATATATATGGTTATAGTTTTCCAAACTATTAATCGAATAAGGTTTATTCGATAACTTTATTTTATTTAATAAATATTATTTGAATATTCATTCGAGGACTTATGACTCTGTTTATTATATTTAATGATTATTAATTGGATATTCATTGGAGGATGTATGACTCCGTTTATTTTATGTAATGAATATTATTTAAAATATTTATTCGAGGTATTATGACTCCGCTTATTATTTAATAATATTATTTATTTTATTAAAGAATAATGTTTCGATAATCAAACTTATTTTCGATTATTCAAATAAAGATAGTACTTTCATATAAGTATATATTTGGTTATTTAATATCCATTTCAAGTATAAGTTTTAAAACTTCTACTTCGATTATTTTTATAAGGATTATCTTTATGAGAATATTATATAAATAATAATATTCAGATATTTTCTAATATATCGGGACTGATTTATTTTAATAAATCAGCAGTACTCCAAACATTCTTAAAAATGTTTTCGAGTCTTCAAAATGATTTTTAAAGTTAGAGTGGACCCCAAAACTCATTTTTTTATATTTAAGATCTTCCTTTCAAAGGTGATTTAAATACTCGCTCAAAACCTGGGGGATCCAGCTCTGTGGTGCATTTTACATTCGCAACGTGGTTGCTGTTTTGAGAAAACAAATGAATTGATTACTTACCCAACGTTCGGGAAGTAAGCCCATCTAATTGAGTCGGCATAAGCGACAGGCCGGGGTACGGTCTATCAAAGTGTAAGTGGCTGGGTGGCAGTCCATCAACGCGTAAGAGGCCGGGTGGCGGTCCAGCACAAGGTCCTTATGTGGCCAGGGTGATGACCGGTGGGGGATTCATCCATCTACTAGTAGAAAAGGTTACTTATTGGTATCTTTGCCTGATCAGCAAGATATCAGGTTTATGCCAAAATTCTTTCCTTTCCAAATTTATTGGATATTGCAATTCTGTTCATACTTTACATGACAGAGGTTTTCAGGAAACGTATGTATATATATAGGTGTATATATATATCGGGACTTAATGAAGTATATCATAACTTCATTTCCTTCAAAATATTTCAAAGATTGAATCTATTCAAGTCTTATCTTGTAGTCTCATCAGTGTGATGAACTTTTGAAACTAATTATAACTTGAACGGTGGTAGTTCAAGTAGTATTTGGAAAAGATATAAGTATATTGGAGTATCTTGTAACTTCATCTTTTAAACTTATATCTAGTAAATGATTATCTTATGCATGACAAAGATTTTCAGAAAAACGTTGAGACAAGGTTAGATATATGAGATCACCTTGCAACGATATTTTTATACAGTTATACACTGGAACTCTGTGTGTATTATGCATGGAAGAGGACTTCCAATATTTTGAAAAGTATATATGTATATATATATACTGAATATTTTGCGACTTCATCACATTAAGATATCAACTTGGTTCATTTCTTCTGACCAAGACTTTCATGAGTACTATGAGAAGGCTCATATATTGTTAATCATTATACATATTATTTTGGTGGGCTTGCTGCTCACCCTTGCTTTCTTCTTCCATCACACAACATCAGATAGACAAGATGAACAGGACCAAGATCCCAATTCGCGAGCGGATAGAAAACGTTCCGCAGTTTCCTATAGGCGTTGATGTCGCTGTAGCTGAGGTATGAACTACTAATAGGCTAGGCTTTCAACTTTTGATGTATCAGATTATGTATATTTATGAATTGTAATAATGGCAAAGAAATGTAAATTTATTCAGAAACCTGTTTAAGGTGTATTGGCATATAATTGTGGAATAAAACGACTTGTGATTATTTTTGGATATTCATCTCTGAGACTATAACTTGTGGTGTGTGTGTTTATTGTGGGGTCACAGTACAGAGTAGATGATTATTTATTAAGATTGGGTGTTATTAAGGGAAATGGAACTCGTGACAACCCGGATCCCCGACCCCTGATTTGGGGGTGTTACAGAAGTGGTATCAGAGCTAAGCGTTATAAACCTCAGAGATGATGCGACGTTAAGATAATAAGTTCACTAAGATAATAAGAACTCTTGCCAAGTTCATAGTCGGGCTACCTAACGTAGTACTGACAGTTAAAACCCTTATGGGAACCCTTATAAATATCGTGATTGAAGCGTAGTTCGTTATCGTATATGGTAGCGGGACACCGAACCCTGAGGTTGAGGAGTAACAGCGCGATGATGTTTTATTACTAATTGGAGATCGGATTATGGATCCGATAGAGCGTCCTAACGCAGGACCGGAT
This sequence comes from Apium graveolens, assembly GCF_009905375.1. Taxonomy (NCBI): domain Eukaryota; kingdom Viridiplantae; phylum Streptophyta; class Magnoliopsida; order Apiales; family Apiaceae; genus Apium; species Apium graveolens. The sequence continues at coordinate 72,481,767 of NC_133653.1, read as the reverse complement.
GATGTTGATATTGAGGATGTAACGGTTGAGGATGTTGTCCTAGAAGGGACAGTTGCTGAGGAGGATCCCATGGAGGATCCTGACAAGAATGAATAAAGGACCATTGAGGAATTGATAACCATGGTTAGGGAAACTACCAGAGGTAGGATTGGCCGGTCACTACCGGAGGTTCGTTCAAGTTTGTAAAGATAGTAGCCCCTTTAACGCGGCTTACTCGTAAGACTGAGAAGTTCGAATTGACAGAGAAATGCGAGAACAACTTTTAAGAACCGGAGCAAAGGTTGGTGACGTTCCCTATGTTGGCGTTGCCGGATGGAAAATGAGATTTTGTGAAGTGTAGTGACGCTTCCCATAAGGAATTAGGGTACTTCTTATACAGCACAACAAGGTAATCGCGTACGTGTCAAGACAATTAAGGGAATATAAAATTCGTTATCCCCACCCATGAGCTTGGGCTGGTGGCAATAGTTTTGCCCTAAAGATTGGAGGCACTACTTGTATGGAGAGAACTGCGAGATTTACACAAGCCATAAGTGCTCTAGTGCATTTTCATGCAGAAAGAGCTCAACATGCGCCAGAGGAGGTGGTTAGAGCTAATCAAGAATTATGATTGGGAGATTCTTTATCATTCGGGGAAAGCCAATATGGTGGCTGATGCCCTTAGTAAAAAGGAGAGACTCAAGATGATAATATCTTTGGGAGAGTTTATAAGAGATTTTGAGAAAATGGAAATAGATGTGAAGGTAACCGGAGCCGGTACCGAAAAGCTGTTTGAGATTGCAATACAACCCGAATTATTGGAAAAGAACATATTGTGGCAGAAAAGGTGATGAATGAAGGCATAGAGCCAACAAATAAATAAGAGATTAATACCGAGAAAGATGATAAGGGAATAATGAGGTATTCCTACAGAATTTGGGTTCCAAATGTTCAAGAGCTTAAAGATGAGATCTTAGATGAAAGCTAGTTTGAGGAATAAGATTTAGAGCAAAACCCTGAACGTGATAGTCAGGGAGGTCGCCATCAAGATAGAAGGAACCCATAACATAATGAAGTGGAAAATGAGGATTAAAAACATGTAGGATGACCCTGATTATGGAGAGGAGGAGGGAACGTTCAGACTAAGGAAACATAAGTCGAGTAAGGAAAGGAGACCCGAGACGGTACTCCTATACGATAATTTATGGACCTTTCTAGACAGAACTTAGACTATTATCCCCAACCACCACCCTGAGGAAATAATGCGGTGAGAAATTCTTTCAGGACCTTTAAGTCGCTAAGCTCTCAGAGTTCCAAGGAACAAGCTGACCCGGTCGAGGCAAGAGCCTGGCTAAAGGAAATATAGGAATCATTTGAGATTCTAAATGATTGACGAATCACAAAAGAATGTTTTTGTCACTTACCCTCCTAAGAGAGAGGCCACCCGCTGGTGAAAGGCAAAGGAAGGCACGGAGCAAGAGATTATAATAAACTGATTTAAGTTCAGTCAATTGTTTTCAGGAAGGTATTTCCCAAGGTTATGGAGATAGTGTAAAAGCTTTAGAGCCAGAACAAAGGCAGAAGAGTATGATGAATTATGAATCTAAGTTGTAAAAGTTGTCAAGATTCGTTCTGAGAACACGAATCCAGAATGACGGGATGTTTGAAATCAATGCTTATATTGTGTTGGTCTATGAAATAATGATAAGAGAAAGGAAAATAAAAAAAGAAACTGAAGTGGAAAGGAATATAAAGGCAGTAGAGTGTGAGGAATGATAAAGGAGTTGGGTATGAGGAAACCCTAAAGACTCGTAGCAATAGAAATAGAAAAGTATGTAATTGTCAGGATGAGGGTGATTCACCATGAGTTAAATTGATGGTTGAAGGAATAAGAGATACATATATTTTATCCCCTGTAAGTTGGGAGGATATGAGGAAACCTTGAGATAGTTCGAAGGATAAATATTGAGACACGGATAGACTGAGGAGACAAGAAAATAAGAAATTAGGAAAAATTGGATGAAGGAAGTGACCTTCAAGAATGTGAAGTGTAAGACCGGTGGCTTGATACCCAGAAAGGGAGACGCCATGTATGAAAGATATCCCAACATTGAGGTGACTGTTGAGATAAATAACAAAAGTAAATAAGGAATTATTAAGAAGAGGTTCACGTTGAACACGACCAATATCTTCCAGAACATCCTTATTATCGTTACCAAATTAGGCCATAAAAGCGGATAACCGTTGTTATCTTTTGGAGGCCATATTGATTGACCTCATTTTGAATACAGATGTTATTGTGAAACTAGGCATATACTATCGAGGTGGGAATGATTGAATAAGGCACCCTTATCAGGGATATATGACTTGATTTATCCATGAAAGGATGCATGTACCTTTTAAAGGTGGAATTAAGGATAAAACATCGGTAACTTAAAATGAATCTTGGGGGAATGCATAAAGGTTGGCATTTCACCCTTAATAGGGACAGTATGAGTTTTGACAGTATGATTTGGAAAGGGTTAAGGTAACAACAACCTTTAAGAATTAGTGGAGAAATTTTTCAGAAGTATATAGACAGTGGTTTTAGTATTAGTAAATGGTATTTTGATATGCCCTGTATCTAGGGAATACAGGAGGAACGATTCAAGGATAACCTTAGAGGTTTTACAAGGCGAAAGGTAAAATTCAAAATTTTCAAGAATAGAAATGTGGATAAAGGAAATATGATGTAATTATATTGATGCCAAGTGAGGCACGTGTTAAACCACGAGAAAGTATGGATCGGACCAGTAAAGGTCGAAATTGTTCAGGGCAATTAGGACCTAAGATAAAAGATGTCCTAAGTATGATCGAGAGTCAATCGTGACAGTGATTAACCTCTAAAGACTGAGGCAATAACTTATGGAAAAATGGTGATATTTTTTTTTACTCATCATATTTTAAGGAAAACATGTTCACAAAAGCAGTGATTGAAATAAGGTAGAAAATTTATTTGGAGATGGTTAAAATGACATTGACTGTAAGGAAATTTTACCATCAGGAAAGGCCAAAGAGGTGGCCGACACTTTAAATGTAAGAGGATAATTATAGGCGCTCGTGCGAGAGGAATACAATGATGATGGTTGAAGTCGGGAAGGTTGTATTACGGTTCGGAAGATTGACATTCCTTCTGATGATTGTGCAATACTCAACCGTAATAGTAGTTTGGTAAAGGTTTAATTTGTGTAATCGCCATGAGCGGGCTATTTATCTTAGAAGATACTATCTTGAGATAAGCCAGGACCATGTTTCAAAAAGGACTAGACGAACCTTGATTTAAGTCTTCTATTTAAGGCATACGATTAAGAATGGTATTCACCTGCTATCGTTGCTTTGACTGAAACTCTTCTGCAATTTTATCTGCTTCATGTCATGTAAGTACGTCAAGTTCAGGAGTGTTCTTCATGAATCATGAACGGTGATTATGTTACCTCCTTATAAGAATTAGATACGAGATGTATGGACTCCGTATGGTTAGCTATTAAGACTTCATGGAAAATGAATGACTACAATAGGTCAGTGGTGGACCATAGTAATGCTCCAATAAGTCTATGAATAATGAGACAATAACAACTGTGAGAGTTGTATTGTAATAAATGTTGAGATTGAGTACCACTAATCGGGTCGTGGTGATGTATAAGTTATCATTGAATAGACTAATTAAGTAGATTATTTACCTATTGAATATTTATTCCTCCTTATCAAAAGAGAGTCTATTACTATATGAGGAAGGTTGCGGTGCAAGCATAGAATTCTAGTAACGATGATGTCTAGAATGAGATCCCAGATTCGATTTTCGATATCGAGGGAGTTTCAAAGGTGATTGTGTATAACCTCGAGGAAGAGAATGGGTCCATAGAATGATGGACGGAATAGCAAAAATATTTAGGCATGTGAAATACGATGCTATAATACTTGATGTTGATATAAATACATATATGTTTTGTTCTCCTATGACAAACCTCTATAGTTCAGAGATAGGTTCCAAGCCAGATATTTTGTGACAGTATATTTTTTATATATATACAATTCTCTTCAATTCGTTCTTTTCTCTCATTTTCATTTCATGTAAGTTGAGAAGAACAACCCTTCCAGAAGGGGAGGTATTGCCGAATGACTATCTATCTGTGTGATAGAAGCCTAGTAGGATACCACGTGTTGTTTAATTGCTTGTTAAGTACTAAAGGCTGGCCACCTTCTGTACTAACTATGCGATATAACAAGTGTTCATGATCATAGTGATCTCTCAATAAATTCTTTTACTTCTATATGAAGGACTAAGCTTTCGAAGATAGAAGCAGCTGAAAAAAAAAGTAGTAAAGTTGTGGTGGTATTCGGAATAGAAACACATTCGTGATACTAAGGTTGACGAGGTTATTAAAAGGTTATAGAACGCTAACGAACAAAAGTATAACCAGTATAATATTAGGAACGGAAGGTAGTAGAGATTACGAACTGGAAAAGAATGGGTATTGAGAAGCAAAAGCTCTAATGCTAAAAGCTATAATGAGAGTCTGTGCAATAGACTTGAAAGAAATTGGAATGATCACTTAACACGGATTGAGTTTTCTTACGACAATAGATCATATGTCATTATCGAGTTGTCACCTTATGAGATCCTTGAGGGAAGACAATGTCGATCTCCCTTATGTTAGGATGAAGTTGTAGAGCGCAAGATGCTCGGACCCGCAGTAGTCCAAAGGACCAAGGATATAATAGATCTAATCAGAGGACGGCTGGTAGTAGCCCAAGATGGACATAAGAAGTATGTTCATTTGACATGAAAGGACAAAGAATAGGAAGTAGGGGACTTAGTGTTTTTAAAGGTATCCCCTTGGAAACCCTTGGAAAGGATTGATGAGGTTCAGAAAGAAAGGAAAGCTAAGTCCATAATTTGTCGGACCCTTGGATATACTAAAACATATTGGGAAGTTAGCATACGAGCTAGCCCTACCCCCGAACCTGTAGCAAGTTCATAACGTGTTCCACGTATCAATGTTAAGGAAGTGTAATTCGGATGCCAGATAAATAGGGGCATATGAGCGCATAGACATGCAACCCGACGTAACCTATATGGAGCAACCAGGAAGGGTTATAGAGTGAAAAGGAATAAGTGCTTAGGAGAAGGGTTATCAAACTATTCAGAGTTTGATGGAAGAACCACAATGTGGGAAAATTTACTCGAGAGTTAGAAAGTGCAATGTTAAGATAGTATCCCTATTCATTTTCTATCTGATTCCGGGACGGAATCCTTTTAAGGAGGGGAGACTGTAATAACCCCAAATATTGGAATTTTTTTAAACCCTTATGAATAGTGATTTTGCTGATTATGCTGAATAAGAAAACTTTTCATACCACACTATGTAGGGGTTCTTTTATTGATCTTCTGAGATATTATTAGTACTCTATGTGGTATATAAGTGTATGTAAAGATTGTCAGAATCCAAATCCGAACACTTTGATTTTTCCCGAAAATCCACCAGATACCGAAATAATTGAGTATAAGGTAACATGATTAAAAGGATTTAAATTCAAGGATTATAAGAGAGGATCATAAAAGGAATATAAAATATTGAGAAAGGTTTAGGGGAACCCAAGTAATAAGATCCCGGGTATGATCTCTCAAACGATAAACGAGAACGAAAGCTAAGCGAACCGTAAAACAGATAACGACCATTAGCCAAGTAATTAAGCACTAATCAGATGGGATTAGTGGGTTGTGACATCATCCAACCATAAGGTTTGGACAAGTGTCCTTGTGATGATGTAATGGAGGTGATGTCATCACTTTATTAAAGTTAAAGGAAGATATTTACCAAGGATTAATCCTAGCCAAGCAAATCATTTCACAAACTTTAGAATTCAAGAATCAAGCAAGCTTTCTTCTTCTCCCCACCTAAACTCTCGGTTGGTTTTCTTCAAAAACCAAATCTTAGCTTCTCTTGCTCTAAAATCACAAGGTAATTACCATAGCTTCCTTACCTACTAGTGAATGCATGGTAGAAGTTTGGAAGCCAAATTCCATTCTTAACCTAGGCAAAAAAATCATCAAAAGTGATGATGAATAGTAACTTTCAAGAACTAATGTTAGTTTTCTTCATTTTTATGAAATGTTAAGGTTATACAAGCAAGGATCAAGGTTCTTTTAGGCATTCAAAGCTCTTGGGTTGTGTTAGGAAGCTTCAAGGAGGTATAAACAACTTTCACCTTTAACTTATAGTTTGAACTTTGAGTTTTGATGAGTTTATGGATGGATTAATGTATATATAGAAATATCCATGTATGTATAGCAAGATCCATGTATGTTAGATAGTTTGGTTGGATTTGTGGTGATTTTGGATATGAATCTTGGTTAATGGTTAATGAATCTTAAGTTATGGTTAGTAGATCATGTTTGTGGTTGAATGAGTTGGAAAACCTTGAGATTATGGACTGACTTTGCCTTGATCTAAATTGTGTTTAATGTATTGTTGATGGTTGGGTGGTTTGTAGTGAATTGGTAAGGAATTGGAGTGGTATAAATATTGGTAATCGCGTAAACATAGCCGTCGTAATTCCCGATTTACCTTAGACTGCTTTTGTTCTTAACATCAGGACCCGTGAACTCACTGCTAGGTTTTGACCATTGCCATGATTAGATAGTTCATGTTACGAGCTTCGTTTTGATATATGGTACGCTTGAATCCGATGTACGGTTTAGGAGAAACGACCGTTTTAAGTAACGGCGTTTCGCGAACAAACCATTACCCCTCGCCTTACTTTGAAACTTTGGTTAAGGACCTTAAATGACTAATTGGGGTAAGAAACAATTATGTAAAGTGTATTAGGCAGTTGGTAAGGTACTCGCGAAAGAATCGCCTTAAAATCCTTAATGGTTAATTTATTAAAAATGGTGGAGCCGAGGGTACTCGAGCGACTTAAGTAAATCGTTAAGAGCGAAAGCGAACGTTAGGACTCTAAATGGTTAAAGTCTAGTTTCTTAAGCGACCGGGGTTTAATTCCGACTTATGTTGTTGTTCATAGGTTATTGGACCCACTCTAAGCTTAAGTCTATCCGGGAGCACTCAGGCAAGTTTTCTACCCGTTATACTGTTGTTGTGATGTAAATATATGTATATGCATTATCTTGTGATAGATGCATGTTGGTTAAATTAGCAAATTCTTGCGATATATTGTAGCATGTGATATGGTACATATGCATGCCTGTTTCGTATTCTTGCCATATATATCTATTGGTTCAGTTGATAATACCTATGCTAGAGAATAGTGGTAATTTGCATATACCCTTAGTATAGGGACCCAAAGGTGAAAACATTTTCTAAAACCGGGAGTCGAGGATCCCGAGTAGATTTTATATATATATATATATATATATATGGTTATAGTTTTCCAAACTAATAATCGAATAAGGTTTATTCGATAACTTTATTTTATTTAATTAATATTATTTGAATATTCATTCGAGGACTTATGACTCTGTTTATTATATTTAATGATTATTAATCGGATATTCATTGGAGGATGTATGACTCCGTTTATTTTATTTAATGAATATTATTTATAATATTCATTCGAGGTATTATGACTCCGCTTATTATTTAATAATATTCTTTATTTTATTAAAGAATAATGTTTCGATAATCAAACTTATTTTCGATTATTCAAATAAAGATAGTACTTTCATATAAGTATATATTTGGTTATTTAATATCCATTTCAAGTATAAGTTTTAAAACTTCTACTTCGATTATTTTTATAAGGATTATCTTTATGAGAATATTATATAAATAATAATATTCAGATATTTTCTAATATATCGGGACTGATTTATTTTAATAAATCAGCAGTACTCCAAACATTCTTAAAAATGTTTTCGAGTCTTCAAAATGATTTTTAAAGTTAGAGTGGACCCCAAAACTCATTTTTTTATATTTAAGATCTTCCTTTCAAAGGTGATTTAAATACTCGCTCAAAACCTGGGGGATCCAGCTCTGTGGTGCATTTTACATTCGCTACGTGGTTGCTGTTTTGAGAAAACAAATGAATTGATTATTTACCCAACGTTCGGGAAGTAAGCCCATCTAATTGAGTCGGCATAAGCGACAGGCCGGGGTACGGTCTATCAAAGTGTAAGTGGCTGGGTGGCAGTCCATCAACGCGTAAGAGGCCGGGTGGCGGTCCAGCACAAGGTCCTTATGTGGCCAGGGTGATGACCGGTGGGGGATTCATCCATCTACTAGTAGAAAAGGTTACTTATTGGTATCTTTACCTGATCAGCAAGTTATCAGGTTTATGCCAAAATTCTTTCCTTTCCAAATTTATTGGATATTGCAATTCTGTTCATACTTTACATGACAGAGATTTTCAGGAAATGTATGTATGTATATATATAGGTGTATATATATATCGGGACTTAATGAAGTATATCATAACTTCATTTCCTTCAAAATATTTCAAAGATTGAATCTATTCAAGTCTTATCTTGTAGTCTCATCAGTGTGATGAACTTTTGAAACTAATTATAACTTGAACGGTGGTAGTTTAAGTAGTATTTGGAAAAGATATAAGTATATTGGAGTATCTTGTAACTTCATCTTTTAAACTTATATCTAGTAAATGATTATCTTATGCATGACAAAGATTTTCAGAAAAATGTTGAGACAAGGTTAGATATATGAGATCACCTTGCAAAGATATTTTTATACAGTTATACACTGGAACTCTGTGTGTATTATGCATGGAAGAGGACTTCCAATATTTTGAAAAGTATATATGTATATATATATACTGAATATTTTGCGACTTCATCACATTAAGATATCAACTTGGTTCATTTCTTCTGACCAAGACTTTCATGAGTACTATGAGAAGGCTCATATATTGTTAATCATTATACATATTATTTTGGTGGGCTTGCTGCTCACCCTTGCTTTCTTCTTCCATCACACAACATCAGATAGAAAAGATGAACAGGACCAAACTCCCAATTCGCGAGCGGATAGGAAACGTTCCGCAGTTTCCTATAGGCGTTGATGTCGCTGTAGCTGAGGTATGAACTACCAATAGGCTAGGCTTTCAACTTTTGATGTATCAGATTATGTATATTTATGAATTGTAATAATGGCAAAGAAATGTAAATTTATTCAGAAACCTGTTTAAGGTGTATTGGCATATAATTGTGGAATAAAATGACTTGTGATTATTTTTGGATATTCATCTCTGAGACTATAACTTGTGGTGTGTGTGTTTATTGTGGGGTCACAGTACAGAGTAGATGATTATTTATTAAGATTGGGTGTTATTAAGGGAAATGGAACTCGTGACAACCCGGATCCCCGACCCCTGATTTGGGGGTGTTACATGTAGTGCATGAGAAAACGAGTTTCGGAGTTGATATTATGCTTATACGTATCAAATGAGTGTATGTAAACGCTATTAGTTTTCGAAGAAAACGAACTTTGAAAAACGAACGTATTTACGACTCATCGAGGATTACGGGAATCACAATATAATTACGAGATTAAAACCCTACGGATTTATATTCAAGTAGGATAATTAAAAATATAAGGAATGAATACGAAAAAAATTACGTAGCGAACCATTTACGAATAAGTAGTACAAAAACGTTTAAGCAACCGAGCGAATGCGTAAACAATTAAATAAACGTAACGCACTAACTAAACCATGGTAAGAAATTAACCATGGTTACTTCATCAAATAGTGAGCTAACCATAGGATGATTAAGCTAGCTAGCAAAATAGTGTGCTAAGGAAGCTAACCATGTAGTTTAGCTTGTAACCTAGCAAGCTTTTAAGATTTGTCCCCAAGATTTGCTACAAAGAAGAAACCTACAATGCTATACTAGGAAGAATAAAGATCAAGGAAAGATATCACCCCATCTTCCTAGAAGCAACCTAGCAAATCAACCAAGCTAAGCAACCAAGAGAAGTATAAATACCCCCTTGATGCTTCCATACGCTCTTGTTAAATTCTCCCATTAATTCTCAAGCCTCCTAGCAATTAAACTAAGGTAAGAAAATTCTTTCATCTCTTTTTATCAAGGTTTGATGGGTGAAATAAAATCAAGAAACTCACTAGTGAATAGTATGAATAGTAACCTCTCTTTGGTTTCTTGATTTCAATGGTGGTTTTAGGTTCCAAAAATCATACCAAGCACTTCCAAGCCTCCACCATCCTCAAGAACACATCTCAAGATTTCAATAAAGGTAAAAATATTTTGCCCAACTTTATTTAAGATTCATTTTTAAGATCCATTTAGTATGTGGTAGTGAACCTAGTTTAATGAGTGGTATTGATGAAATCTTGGTGTTTAAGATAATTAGATTTAAGGTTGATTGTTGTTTCCTCAAGAACATGATGTTCTTGAGAGGATTTTGTGTGTTGATGATGGAATGATAATTGTTGGTGGTTGTGTTAAGAGTTAGGGCGTAAACGAAACCCTGATCGTAAACGTAACTTCGTTAAAACCAACAAATCGTAACTTTAAGTTTCTGCAGAAAATCCCGAGGTTGTAAGCAGTAGTTTCTTAAACAATAACACCTGTTTAGGATAGACAATGTTACAAGGATAGTTTAAGCGCTTGAATCACTTGATTTCGATTTACGGATCAAAAGTTATGGCCATTTTACTAAAAGTGATTTACGCGACGAAAACTGCTACAAATCACGAAATTTAAAAATATAAAGGATCAACTTGAAAGTGTTCATAAATCATGATATTTTACAGAGAGTAACATATTGAGTTTCCTAACTGCCATAAAAATTTCAAGTGAAAATAATGATTTTTCAATCTTTTAAAAATGTCGAAGCCGAGACTGCGTGAGTCGAAACCGTAAGAATCCATAAGCGGAGCCGACGACGATAATAAGAATGAACCTAAGATACTTAGAAAAATGAAGCGACCATATCATGAATAAGGAATTAAAAGGATAATAAGGGTAATATAATCTGAGAGGGTGCATAATAAGTAGAGCATGAGTGCGAGTTGCCGTAAATTAGAACGGAACCTAACGAAATGAAATATGTTTATGGTTATAGATTTCCGAGCGGAACCTAGAGCATCCTCCACCTCGAGATACCCAGGCAAGTTTACGAAACCAACTCCATTTTACTGTTGTGTTGTGAAAGGATTGTTTTACTATCATTGCATAAATAACACGTTTGCCATGATACATAGTTGTTGAATTTTCGCATAATGTAGCGATGTTGTATGATAAGTATATATCGTGAAATGTTTATTTCGCTTTAAGTGTGACATATTATATGAGACCGAGAGTCAGTCGGGATTTAAGATAAAACTCGGGATTCATTCCGGTAATATTATAGGACGGTTATAAGTCCATAGTAGTACGTTTTAAAAGGGACTCAACGTCCACTTACGAAACATTAAAACCCCTCGAACTTTTATTAAAATAATTTCCCAACGATCATATTCCCTCAACTATATTTTATTGATTCGAATAATAAATACTATATACTTATGCTTTTATCATGGGCGTAGTATACCCCAGCAATTATTTATTTCAAACCTGATTAATCATTAAAGATTATTAATTGCGTAAACATAAACTATTTAAGGAATATTATTTTAAATACTCTTTTGAAGAGTAAACTCATTCGAAGTTTAATTATTTATCGATTATCATTTAACTATTTATTATTTAATTAAAGAGTTTATTTTGATTTAAAATCATAGATCCTGATTTAAAATATACTTTCTGATTTCGGGAAATCATCTGAGTAATTTCAGATCGTCGGAGAATATTATGCCGACTTATTTACTATTTTAAATATAGTTTCAAGGAGAAACTTTTCCCCCTTATTTAATTATCTGTTGACAACGGTCAACTCACATCCTTAGTACTTCCTCCGAAACTTTCGGAAGTACATATATATATATAGTAAAGCTATGCCTATCAACAAGCAAAACACTTGGAGGAACTTCGATGTGGTTCGAGTTCTCGAGATATGATAGGATTTCCTAAAGGACAAGGGAGGGGTAGGATCCAAGTACTTCGTGTATTGGATAGACTACTGGTACCGTAGGAGACGGTCCAATATGTACCTATGGACCTGCGAAGTGTGTGTATTCCCGAAATGAGGACACATAGCCCGTATGCGGCAATGGTGATAACCGAGATGTGAAGGTGTCGTCCCTCTACTAGTAGAAAAGGTTACTTTTATCGCAGTACGACTAATCATTGTATGCGGTGGCTCCAACGAATGTCCTAATTCTTCCAATTGGAATTGATATGCAATATCGTAACCCAAGCCTAGGTGTTGGGATTACTATTAAGGTATTCGCAGGATATTAAAATCCCTTAAAGAATTGTTTTCATAAGAAGGTGTGTATCACCAAGGAAAACTATTTTCGAATAAAACATAATTATCATATATGATGTTATCATATATGATGTTATCATACAGTCATTTTCATACTGTACATTATTATGTTGGGCATTATAGCTCATACTTGTTTTCTTAAATTGACACAACACAACAGTGAATTAAGATGCCTGCCATGAGAACCACAGCCAGGAAACGGGTAGGAAATGGCCAGTTATTCCGTAGATTGTTTGGTGCTGTACCACAGGTAGTCAGAATAAGCTGGATTAGTTTCCAATTGTTTATAGTTCGGCTTATTTATAAGTATGACTTATGTAAGGTAAGAAATAAGAAACTTATATTTGGTCGGCGGACTAGCCTTACCTAAAGGTCACTCACCGGTAAGATTAATTACTTTTGGGTTGTAATAAATATCACTTGATGGTTGACAATTACTCTAGTTATGATGGTTCGTTTCCAAGACAATAACCTGTAAGAGTGTGTGTGTGTGTGTATGATAAGTGTGGGGTCGTGAAGCGTGAGTATCTATATACTGTAGTGTGAGTTGTGTGAGTTTAGATGGTGTGGCCTCTGAGACTCCCGACCCCGGGTTTTGGGGCGCCACACAATATATGGATTTGCGGGAGTAGAGTTCCCCGTGGAAGGGATAATCAAGTTGCCAATAACCATAGGTTAGGAACCAAGGAAAGCAACAGAGATGTTGGACTTTGTGGTGGTGAAGGCTAGTTCAACTTACAACGCTATCATAGGAAGAACAGGGATACATGCCTTCAAGGCAGTCCCTTCTTCCTACCATTCAGTAATGATGTTTCCCACCCGGAATGGGATTGGAGAAGAAAGAGGAGATCAAAAAATGGCTAGAAGTTGTTATGTGGCCTCACTGAGGGCAGATGGAGCTGGGGGTAGGTTCTGCCTATTGAAGATCTGGATATCCGGGAGAATGATGAGAAAAGAGGGAAGCCAGCAGAAGACTTGGTTTTGGTTCCTTTAGCCTCCGAGGATCCTGAGAAGGTGACTTTCGTTGGAGCCACAATAAAGGAGCCCCTTAGAGGGAAGTTGGTTAAATTTTTGCAAGAAAATAGTGATGTATTTGCATGGTCAGCAGCTGATATGCCAGGCATAGACCCAAAACTGATTACTCACAAGCTAAATGTGGATCCGAATCGGAAAACAGTAAAGTAAAAGAAAAGAAGTTTTGCTCCAGAGAGGCAAGAAGCTATAAAACAGAAAGTAGAGAAGCTCTTAGAGGCTGGTTTCATCGAGGAGATACAATTTCCAGAATGGTTAGCAAACCCTGTGATGGTAAAAAAGGCAATGGAAAATGGAGGATGTATGTGGATTTCACTGACCTAAATGATGCATGCCCAAAGGATTGTTTCTCGTTCCAAGGACAGATACTTTGATAGATGCCACTGCTGGACATGAGATGCTGAGCTTCATGGATGGATTTAGTGGATACAATCAAATCAAGAAGCACAAGGATAACATCCCAAAGGTATCATTCATCATTGACTTTGGTGTTTATTATAATCTTGTTATGCCATTTGGTCTCAAGAATGCACGAGACACCTATCAAAGGTTGGTAAATAAAATTTTTAAGGATCTTATTGGCAAGACCATGGAAGTGTATGTTAATGACATGTTAGTCAAGAGTCTAGTAAAGAATGTCCATATAACCCATTTGAGGGAAGCTTTCGAGGTCCTGAGATACCACAAGATGATGTTAAATCCTACAAAGTGTGCTTTCGGAGTAGGATCAGGAAAGTTCTTGGGATTGATGGTCTCCAAGAGAGGAATCGAGGCCAATCCTGATAAAATAAAGGCAATCATGGACATGGAGCCACCAAAAACAATCAAATATGTTCAAAAACTTACTGGAAGAGTTGTTGCATTAGGACGATTCATCTCACAGTCTGGGGACAAGTGTCTGTCGTTCTTCAAGTCCTTAAAGAAGGTTAAAGATTTTGTATGGAGTGAGAAAAGCCAGAAGGCATTCGAGGAATTAAAGAAATATATGGCCCAGGCCCCGTTGTTGGCCAAGCCAGCTCTGAATGAAGTTTTATACTTATACTTGGCCGTTTCAGAGAATGGCTTGAGCGCTGTATTGTTTAAGGAGGAACTTAAATCCAGAAACCCGTATACTATGTTAGCAAAATTCTGCATAGAGCTTAGTTGAATTATTCAACTATTGAGAAGTTTGCTTTAGCCTTGGTAATGGATTCAAGAAAGTTGCGTCCCTACTTTCAGGCTCATAGGATTGAAGTACTAACAAATCAACCCTTGAGAAATATTATTCATAGTCTCAAGGCTAGTGGGAGGCTGATCAAGTGGGCAATAGAGTTGGGAGAATTTGACATCAAATATAAGCCATGAACGGCAATAAAAGCCCGGGAATTGGCTGACTTCGTGGTGGAATGTACCATACCCAACCAAGAAGTCGGGGGGAGGAAGATACCATACCTCAAGACAAGGAATTTGATAAAGGGGACAAAGAAAATGATGATAAGAAGAAGGAATATTGGGTTCTCTATTTTGATGGAGCATCAAAAACAAATTCAAGTGGAGCAGGGTTAGTTTTACAAAGCCCTGATGGGTTCTTGATTGAATATGCTATGAAGTTAGACTTCCCAACCACAAACAATGAGGCAGAATATGAAGCTCTGATAGCTGGCCTTGGCCTAGCGGGGACACTTAGAGTCAAGAACTTAAAGGTCTGTTGAGACTCGAAGCTGGTCATATCCCAAGTGACGGGAGAGTTTGAGGCAAGGGATGATACGATGGCTAAGTATGTCCGCCTAGTAAGAGCTGTGATGACCCAATTCGATGAATGCCATGTTGAGCACATCCCAAGGGAGGAAAATTATAAAGGCAGATGCATTGTCGAAGTTTGCTTTGTCTGAGATAGAGGAAAATTCAGGAAGCATATACTTCCGCGTTTTGAAGACACGAAGCATTGATGTTAAGCTCGTGGCTCCTATAGGGTTGTGGATGTCATGGATAGATCCCATTAAGGCCCATATTCAAACTGGCTGGCTACCAAATGACGTGACTGAAGCACGGAA
Organism: Apium graveolens; assembly: GCF_009905375.1. NCBI lineage: Eukaryota > Viridiplantae > Streptophyta > Magnoliopsida > Apiales > Apiaceae > Apium > Apium graveolens. The sequence goes on along the minus strand of NC_133653.1, from coordinate 72,466,319 downwards.
GTTGGCTGTTCGAGCGCTGAGATACTCCTTGATAGATGGGATTTTTTATAAAAGATCTTATGTAGTTCCTTACTTAAGATGTCTCAGACCCGATGAGGCACGCTTGGCTCTTGAAGTCGTATATGAAGGTATATGTGGGCAACACTTGGGGGGCAGAGCACTGGCTCATAAGATAACCCGTTTAGGCTTCTATTGACCAGAGATGATGGCCGATGCCAAAGAGTATGTGAAGAAGTGTGATCACTGTTAGAAACATGCACATGTCGTTCGACAACCCCCGAGATGTTGACCTCCATCAACTCTCCCATCCCCTTTGCCATGTGGGAAATGGATATACTTGGACCTTTCCCCATGGCCACGACACAAAGGAAGTTCCTGATTGTAGCCATTGATTATTTTACTAAGTGGATTGAAGCCAAGCCTTTGGCCAAAATCACAACTAAGCAGGTCGTACAATTCATGTGGGAAAACATCATGTGCCATTATGGAATTCCCCGCATCCTAGTCACTGACAATGGAATACAGTTCAATAATGAGGAATTAAAGAAGTATTGTGAGGAGAATGAAATTGAATTACGATTTACCTCTGTGGCTCACCCTCAAGCTAATGGGCAAGCGGAAGTGGTGAATCGAATAATCTTGGATGGACTAAAGAAGAGGATCGAGAAGTCGAGAAATAACTGGGTGGATGAAATACTCCCCATAGTATGGGCCTATAGGACTACCTGTAGAGTCACGACTGGAGCAACTCCCTTCATGTTAGCATATGGGGCAGAAGTGGTTGTTCCTGTAGAGATATCACATTCCTCTCCCAAGATTCAAGCTTTCAATGCTGAGGAAAACGAGGAAGGGCAAAGGTTAGCCCTGGATCTAATTGATGAAGTACGAGATGAGGCACATGCAAAGATAGTGGAATATCAGAAAAAAGGCTTCGTTCTACTAAAACCTAAGGGTTAAGGAAAGGTTCTTCAAGCAAGGTGACTTAGTCCTGAGGAAGGTGGAAGCTTCTGGTGTAGGGCAGAATGGGAAACTTGCCCCAAATTGGGAAGGACCATACAAGGTCAAAAGTGTTCAAGGTAGAGGAACCTACAAGCTTGAGACTATGGATGGTTTTGAAATCCTGAGAACTTGGCATGCACAAAACCTGAAGATTTACTATGTGTAAAGTGGTTGAGCACGATTCTCACTTGTCAAGATGACAAGTAGGTTGAAAAGTACCTTGAAGCTTTGCTTGCTTAGAATTCACATATTTTAGTTTTATTTTGAGGTTTATTAAGACTTGTGTAAGGGATGAATCCCAATAATTTATGAAATTTAGAAAGTTTTCGAAATATGTTTGAATCTCTGTGACATGCCAAATAAACTAAATGCATGAGATGAAAGCATAAAGTTCGGTAAATAAAGTTGGTTCAAATAAATAATACAAAGTCTGATAAGTAAAGTCTCAAAGACAAGATAGAATAAATAAGCCACGCAGGGCTAGAAAAGCTCTAAGGAGCAGAGGTACCCTCAGCATCCATATCATCGTCTCCGCCGCTCTCGCTGGATGTCTCAGTAGTCCCGGAGGAGAAAGAGCTATCATCTGCAACAGGCCTAGAAGATGACTCGGGAGGAGGAAGAAGCGGGTCCTGAGGAATACGATCCGAGACAACCACTCGGGTGCGGAACCTCTGTAGCAAAGCCTCATCCTCGGGGCAGACATAGTCCGCTGGGTTAATATCAGGGCAAGCCTCATTCACGGTCCCAAGGGTCGTGTCCCAGCCAGTCTTAAAAAACCCAGGGAAGACCGATTCGTCCCTCACCCTCATAGAATGGGTAAACTCCTCTGAGTCCAGGTAGTTGTCAATCGCCTTGTCCTTCTCAGCCCTAAGAATAACCAGCTCAGCATTGGACTCTCTGAGCTCCTCATCCTTACGCTTCAACTTTCTCTCCAAAGCAGCGTACTTCTTCTGCTGCTTCTTGAGGGTATTATCAGCTTTGTCTGAAGCCCTCTTCCAAGATTCAGCTTGCCTTACAGCGTCTTGGAAGTAGGCGTTAGACTGAAACGAAATGATAAAAAGAAATATAAGGCAAGTGAATGCTACAAGTAAAAAGAGAGTAAAATTGTAAAAAATAGTCGTACCGAGGCCAAAGACTGAGCTCCCATGAGCTTTATCCTCTCCAAGTCGGGAGTAGCTACCACATCGGTGAAGTCCTTAGGGGTTACGCCGTGATAAGACCAATCTCAGGCGTGCTTTGTGGATCCAACCACGGTATCCCCTCGGCGGAATCCCCAAAGAGGCTGGAAAGCTCCAATAGCAGCAGAGACAGGAGCAACAGCAGAAATAGGCGCACTGTGGGCTTCAGCTCCCTCAGCAGAAACCTCCACCATGGGCTCCTTATGCTTCCTTAAGAAGCTAGGCTCTGTAGCCTTTCCCCGAGTATCCAGCCCCGCAAGACGAGCCTTCTTCATCCTCATAGTCTCCTCGATAAGAGGCACATTATCCTCATTAATTTCCTTAACAGCTGTAAAAATAAGAGAAAAACAAAAACAAGTGGTGTCAATAATGCATGGAAGAAAATAAAAACGAGAAGGGAAGAAAAATACCCTATTGAGAAACTGAGGAGAGCCCCACGTGAATATGGGAAAACTCCTCTAAAAGAGTCCAGCTAGTAGTGGCACCATCATCCCGAATAAGCTCATCGTAAATGATAGTTTCCTCAGGGGTTAGGTGAATGGATTTGAGGATGTCATCGCTAACCTTCCCGAAGGAAGATCTGAAGAGGGTGCCCCAGTCCCCATTCTCCCACCTTAACCCGACAAAACTACTCCTCCAATGTTGGTTATTATCGGGAATGGAGGCACTATTAAAGATGTGCTTACACTTGGGCCTTCGTTTAATATAGACCCAACCACAAATACTCGAAGAACTGTTATAACACTGGAAGATTTTTCAAAAAACTGCTACTGATAAAGGAAAACCTCCCCTAAGACAACAAACCATGAAATATAAAATGTTCCTCCGGGCATTTGGAGGAAGCTGACAGGGGTTAATCTGCAAGTCTGCTAAAAGGTGGGGAATAAAAGGATGAAAGAGAAACCTAAGCCCAGCATTAAGGGCATCTGTGTAAACAAAAAGAGTGTCGGGTTTCCAGTGGCAAGTGCGATCACCACCGTCAACTGGAACTACTCTAAGAGGGGGACGAACATTATAACGTGCGTTTAACTTATTGTAATCTATATTATGCCATGTGTTGCAATAATCAAACGAATCAAGGTGTGCATTAGAAGGGTACTCGTCCCCTCTAGTATTAATCATATCTAATAAGGACATGTAAGAAGAGCGGATTTCGATGTCGTTACCTCTTTTCGAAGCTGAAGCAATCTTGGTCGCTCTCTCGGCACCCTTGTCTGCCATTAGTGGAGAAGGAAGGAAGCTTTGAAACCTGAAAAAGGACGGAAAAGGCTAAGGAGTTGGCCGGAAAACTCTAAGGAGAAGAGTGTTGAGAGTGGGGAGGATAGAGGAGAGTTGGAGTTAAGTGAAAAATGAAATGAGAAATGTGAGGGGATCACACTCTCATCTCACCCTTATATAGCCAAGAGGAAGGCAAATTGGGCCTGAAAAAGCCCATTTGGGCCTAAAAATAGAGAAATCTGGAATATTCTAGAGAATTTTGGAAGATTTTAAGTAAATTCTAGAAAAATAAGATAATACTTGGCAAAATCTGGAAGAATCCAGAAGAAACTTCAGAAATTCCAGAAAATTTTGGAATTTGGGTTTTAAATTGAGGCCCAGCCCAAATCTTATTGGGCCTGGGGGTATAAAAACCCCAATTTAGAAAAAGCAGTAAAGGATTCAATAAGTCAAGCCCAAGCCAAGGGCCCAAATTCAAGTTGAAAGAAAAAATCCAGCCCAGGTTTAGGGCCCAGATCATGTATGTGGGCTTAAAATAATAAAAAGAAGAAAAGAGGCCCAGAAAAACAAAGGCCCAAAGAAGAGGCCCAGGAAAACCAAGAAAGAGCCCAATAAAGATAAGCCCAGAAAAATCAGGGGCCCAAGATATTGTTTATTTTGAAAAAATAAATAATAATACAAAATTCCTGACCCAATTCGATCAGGATTTATGCTGTGTTCCTGATCGAATGATTTTGGTCAAAATTAACCATGACCTGGGCAACAAAGACCATAATTCGGTCAAGGAAGTCAGAATCAAACACTAAATCCTGACCGAATTCCTAGTCGAACACTCCTCCTCGAAAACAACTTCGACCAGGAGAAAATAAATAGGCTAATTCGGTCAAAAAACAAACATCCTGACCGAAAAAGGGAAGATCCTGGTCGAAAAAAAAGGGATAAAATCTTGTCCGAAAATCGACCAGGATTCCTGCTCGAAGTGGCTGTCGACCTGGGCAATATGAAGCCGAATTCAACCAGGATCCTGGTCGAATAGGATTCCTGGTCGAAAGAGGGAGGTATTTTAAAAAAAAAAGAGAAAAAGAGAAAAAAAATTATTTTCTGAAAAAGAATTTTATATTCTGGAAAATAAAAATTCCTGGAAAATTGCAGAAAATGAGGAAATTCCTTAAAAAAATTGAAAAATATGAATATTTTCAGAAAATGAGGAATAAATCCTGAAAATTAAGGAAAAATCCCAAAATTAAGGGGAAAATTCCTAGAAATTAAGGAAAAATCCCAGAATTAAGGGAAAAATTCCTGAAAATTAAGGAAAAATCCCAGAATTAAGGGAAAATTCCTGGAAATTAAGGAAAAATCCCAGAAATTAAGGGAAAATTCCTGGAAATAAAAGTAACTCCTAAAATAATAGGAATAAAGGCAAATCATTGTAAATGTGTAGGTCGCTCCACACTTTATGCAAAAACAATACCCTGTAAGAAAACGAATGAACCTAATTCCTGCGAAACCACAGTTTCCCATAAGTTGGGGGCAAGTGATAGGGAATAAAATAAGGCCTGAATATGTAATTAATATGGCATTAATTATATCAGAATTAGGCCAATAACCAGGCCCATTTGAGAAGGCCCGAAACCTTGAATATTAAATAATTTCGTAATTAATTAATAAGGGATAATTCAGCTGATAAGATGAGTCATAGAGGGGAAATGAATCCTTATAGATTGGCCTCTAAGGAACCTCGTGGGATAAGGAATCAGCTTCCTACCTCTTAGGACTCCAGAGTCCATTCTAATTCTGAGATTTGCCCACCAAGTCTCCTACCCCAAGTCCAATTCAAGGACTCCCAACATTTATATAAGGGGCCTCACCCTCATCAGAACTACATTTTTTGACTTGATCCTTGGCAATCAGCAAGGTATGTAGGCATCTTGTTAAGGCAGATTGAGTCACGAGACACAAGACCAGTCAAATCGAGCCTCGAAGCTCACGTTCCCTAGTAATAAATACATCAATTATTATACCTTAGTTTTTGATCCATAACAGAAACAATATATGATATTTAGTTTAAATAGGAAATCACACACCAACAACACAATAACCCGAAATTTAAATATGAAATTTTGGAAACTATATAAGATGGGATAAATTATTAAATTTTATTCTTTTCTTTTTAAGGAAATCACTTTTGTAATAATAAACAAATTTTGAAAAGTCCGGGTCGTAACAATCTACTCTCCTTAATCGGTTTAATCCATATTAATCCACATAACAAACACATACAGACTATTCACATCATCTCAGTAATTTTCAATTAATCAGAAGTTTTAGAGACTCGTACTAATTTAAAAACCCAAGATATTACATTGGTGATAGACCAACGTATATGTTATTCCCTAACAATACAACAAGAATTACAAAAGGGGGGTTGAATGTAATTCTGGCTTCTTTTTAAGATTTAAAAAATGTTCTAACTTAATATATATAACAGTGTTTGATTTGCAATAATGCGGAATTAAAGAACAATATAAGTCAAAACACCAAGTAATAAAACACAAGTTTTAAAACTTTCTGGTGGATTTGAAAGTATCCACCAGATATATATATAACAGTGTTTGATTTGCAATAATGCGGAATTAAAGAATAATATAAGTCAAAACACCAAGTAATAAAACATAAGTTTTAAAACTTTCTGGTGGATTTGAAAGTATCCACCATATATATATATATATATATATATACCAGATAAAGAACTCTGTGAAGCTCTGAATAGCTCACAGCTGCTTTACAAGTTGAACAAACAAAACTACAGAGAAATTCTTAAAAAATACAGCTTTATCCGTTTCTCTGAAAATAAGCTTGTTTAGTTAATTGTTCTACTTGCTACACTTGGTTTATATATCACCAAGTTACATGACAGTATGACAAGATAATAAAACAAAACTATATCTAGTCTAACTCCATGCTATTTCATTACTTTTATTCCAGCATCTTTGAATATCTTCTTAGTTGCATGAAAATGGTAATGCTTCTTTATTCTCTGAAACCAGTAATTAGGCTACCACATTTCATATACATAAAATCAACACATGTGACTGTCAAGTCACTATCAACTGCTCTTTGAATTTGAATATCCGTTGGAACTTCATTGAATTATCTGTTGAAGCTATGTATGATCATCCGTTGATACTCTAGCTGATCATCCGTTGAAGCTTTATGGATCATCCGTTGAAGCTTTATCTGAGCATCCATTAAAGCTTGACTGAACATCCGTTGAAGCTTTGTGAAACATCCGTTGAGACTATTTTCTTGACAGTTAACTCCACTTCACTTATACAAGATTACAAGGCATCATATATTCACAATTAACCAACCTATCTTGCATATCAATCTAGTAGTTAACATGTCATAAACAATTCTCAGAAATCTAGTTCACTAAGCTTACACAAGTATGCAGAATTGTGCTACTAAACTTATTTACATAAGCTACTCTTTCAACGGATAGTGAAAGTAATCATCTGTTGAAAGCTACAAATTCACTAAGTTAAATCTACTAAGGTGTTTTGTTTAACTTATCATCAAGTTCACAACATATTCCTAACAATCTCCCCCAATCTATGTCTACTAGAATTGTAGCCATAAATTAAGAGAAACTTGATGATAACAAAACACCCTAAATGTACAGATTGAGATATAGTAGATAAAACTGATAAGTGCTACAATATTCTCACAATCAATCTCAAGGTGCTCCTCTAGCATGAGCAGATGATTTCTATTTCCTTGATTGTCTGGATTTCTTCCCAAGCTTCCTTTTATTCTCTTCTATTTGATTCTGGAGTTGTCTATGGAATTCAAGTTCATCAGCTTCAGATAGATCCAACTTTTCTTTCATTTCCAATAGAGTCTCATTTCTAGAGATACTCAATTGGTCATCCAGTCTGAAGAATCTTCTAACACCCTTGTCATCCATGAATTTCATCAGCCAATAAGGCCTCAAATACACTCTACTTCCTGTGAAGGGAATTGTTAGAGTTCTTGGAAGTGCATTCTTGGCTTTATTACTCCTTAGATCTTCTATCTTCTTTAGGACTAATCTCCTTGCGGTCATATTAAATACAAAGTTTTTCTTAAAGGATGAGTAGATCTTTATCAGTACAGAGCATCTTTCTTGAAGAATCCTGTGAAGAGGCCATGTGATTTCTCTCCCTCCCTTGTACTTAAATACCAGTCTCCCAGGAAGATGTCTGTGAGCATCAATCCCTCTTACTTCTTCCAATTCATCCAAGTAGCGGTTTAAATCTGAAAACTCATTGATGTAACAAATATATAAAAGATCTCCCTTGTTAACTGTAGGTTGAGATTTGGTTAGGGTCTTGGTTCTGAGAGTCACAGGCTTGACTTTCTTGATTGCTTTAGATTTAGTTCTCTTTGGCTTGTTGAAGATAGGTAAATTGAGTTCAGGAATTGGAAAGGCTCATCCTTGGGAATTATAGGCTCACCATGAAAATTCTTTGTTGGATCCACCTTGAATTCCTCATGTACCACTGAGGGCTTGGATGTTTGAGTTGAAGTTGTAGACTGTTTGGGAATGTAGTCTTCCAATTCCTCATCACTGAAGTCCAATTTTCTCTTGATTCTTTGCTTGTATCTTGGTTTCTTTGTCTGTTGTGGTTTATTGTGCATTTTCTGATCTTGAGCTTCAGTAATCACAGGTGGTTGTGCAGAAATCTCAGTTGTAGTCTTCACAGCTTGAAGTTTGGCCAAGATAACAGCTTGCTTCTTCTTTTGTTTGAGCTTTTTAGCATCTAAAGCAGCCTGCTTCTTTTCTTGCTTGATACTTCCTTTTTCTTCCTTCTTAGCTTCTAAAAACTGAGGGTGTCCAGCCACCACACAGATTTCCTTACCATTCCTGTAGATCTTGGCAATTCTTCTTTTCAGCACTTAATCAGTTGGATCTTTGAAAAATGTAATTGACCTTGCCAACAGCTTCTTTTTATCTGGCCTTGGTATTTTAAACATAAGATCGACATGATTTTTGTCTACGAACTTTGGATAGTTCCTTTTAGGCTTCAAAATCAGATTTGCTTTTGGAGACTTAATGCATGAAGGTTGGCCTTTTTCCAAGCTACCTAGACTCATTTCATTCACTGAGATTTGCTTGACTTGTGAGTGGTGATGAAAGATCTTGTCTGGTTTCTGTATCTGACCAAATTTTTTCTAAATTTCTTCATCTATTTTCCTTTACTTGTTATCCAATTCTTTCTCAACAGCTGCAACATCAAGCATCTTGAGATTGGAGTTTGAATTCAGTTTAGCAGCTGCTATTTGGATCAGATCAATGCTATCCAATACTGGTGGCTTTGGCAAAGTAATTTCTGGAACTATTACTTGACTGATTTGAACATTTATCACATGCTCCCCCTCACTGGTTTGCCCTCCTTGACTAACTGGGATGATTGAATCTTTCTCCCCCTTTTTGTTATCATCAAGTAGAATGGAGGTGGAAGTTTGTGCAACCACCAGCTTTTGTAGCAACTGAGTTTGCTGTGCTTGATGTAGATGAATAGTTGTGAGAGAAGCTTCAATTGCTTTCAGTTTAGTGTCCAGGAAATCCACTTTAGTTGCAAGATTAGAATTCTTCCTCAACTGTCTATTGATGTCAAGCATTGTTGTATTTGGAAATGTAGCATCCAATCATTCAGAGACACTCTTCTTGACTTGGTCAATCTCTGTTTTGATTGAAGTGACATCTTGATTGTGTTGAAGGGCTTGAATTTGATGTAGTTGTAGAGAGTTAAGGTGTGCCTGTAGAAGCTTCTTGGTGCTAGCATTGGTGGTGGCTTAAAGAGCAGTGTGTGTCTGTTGGATGATGTGAAAAAGAGTTGTCTTGAAATGTTGTTCATCACACTCTTTAGAAAATACCCAAGGTGGAATGTTTGATCTAGATTTAGGGCCTCCTTCTCCCCCTATGTCCATGAAATCTTCTTCATAAGCATCTTCATCTCCAAAGAACTCTTCAGACTCACCAGTTCCATAGTCAACATCATCACCAGTTGTGGGAGGCATGGCTGAGATGGCATCATTTGCTCTTTGCATTGAAGCAGTTATATGTACCAAGTTAAGCATCTTTTCTGCATCCTCATTGCCCTGTCCAGCTAGAGTTTGATAAGCTGAAATAGGATGAGTAAACGTCTCAGCATCCAAGGAGATAGAATCTATGACAGCTTGATAATTTTGCTGAAATAATCTCTCCTTTTCTACATCATTGACATTCATTGACTCACTAGATATGGCTTTCATCCTTATATCTCCAGTACCTGCATTTCTCTCATTTTCTCTATTTTCTTGCATCAAGGGCTCCCCTTGGCTCACCACCCTCACCTTCACCTACTAAGGTGGAACTCCTCTCACTCTCTTTTGCCAGGCTGGAAGAAATAGCCTGTATTTGTTCACTTGTTTCCTCTCCTTTTGCCTGGGAGCAACCCAACCTCTCACTCAATTCACTCCCTTCCCTCAGTCCTAAGAGTGATTGTACTACTACTAGGTCATCTGCACTTGTGACAATTGTTGAGATTTGAAGTGGTGCAGTGATTGTCAATGGATGAGGAACATCCGTCGAAGTAGTAGTATTAAGTGTCAATGGATGACTGCTGTTAAGCACATCTGTCGAAGGACAATCACTTGTCAACGGATGAACAATATTCGTCGAGATAGAAGAAATGAATGAGTTTGGAGTGGAGACTATTGTTGCATCTGTGGTGATTGATTTGATATTTTGCACAGATATTTCAGTAGACTCCGAAGAAATGGCAAGTAAGCCAACAAATCATCTAAAAGATGATGCTCACTTGCTTGGATTTTTTGCTTCTCCAAGAGAGTTAAAGATGGAGAATTTGGAAGTGATGTATGAATCATATCTATATCCAGTGAGTGTGTGGGTGAATTTGGTGTTTTAGGTGCTTCTATGATTAAAGAATTTGGCCGTGACTCCACATTTGTTGGAGCCACATCAAGTTGACTTTGAGATGGTGCATGTTGAGTCTTGGACTGCAGTAGGCACTGTGTGTGCACCATGTGTATCCCCAGTTGGTTTAGATTTCTTCTTTCTGGCATATATTTGGGGTCAGCTAGTGTCTCTTACCCTCTTGGTCTGTTCTCTTGGCTGAGAGCTTTGTTCAATGGTCACATCTTTTTGGGAGGATGCAACTAGTAATGAGAAGTCCTTTTTAAGCACTACAGTTTGTTGAGAAACTGCAGTATGACTGGGCTGGGAAACACTCACCTCTCCAACCTTATCCTTAGGGCTTCTTTGATGATCACCCTGTCCCTCACCCAACTCACTCTCCTTCACACTCACCTCTTGGTGTTTGGTAGATTTTGCAACTGGTTTATTTTGAGAGAAACTAGAGGGGGCTTTCTTTGATTTTGATTTAGAAAGTTTTGGTTTGGTGGCTTGGGTAGGAATTTGTTTAGTCACATTCACAGATGCCATGACCACAGTTGAAGATAAAGAAAAAGGTTGAGAAGTACTGGAGACGGAGATGTTTACCTCACTTACCTGAGGTTGTTCCATGATGGGCATGTATACCAGTGGAACATCTTTGTGATGATTAGCCCTCTTCAAGTCGGCAATAATTCTCCTCTCTTGGACCCAACAATCTAACTTGTTTATTGGGTTCTCAAAGATAAGTTTCTCATAAACAAAATTAGCTAGCATCATGAAAAATCTAGCATAATAGATATTCTTAGACCTCTTCTTAATATCCCCTAATTTACTCCATATCTCAAAGATAACAGAAGTGCCAAAGTTAAAGTACTTATCGCTAAGAAGCATACAAAGCATGTGCACAAGTGAATAAGTAAGAGCATCAAAATTGCTAATTTTATCATAAAATACTTTAATAAATGAATCACATAGAAAACTCCATTATTTTCTAAGACCCATTCTCCTACATCTACATCACCTAACTTAGTGACATCAAAAGCATAGCCCATAAAAATTAGCATGTTACTCACATCAATGTTAGTGTGTGGAGAAAGTGTGTTATTTTCAGGCAATTTAAAGCACTTTTCAATTACATCACACAGTTGATACAGTGTTCATTACCTTTGAGAGTGAAGGTAATAGTCTTATCATTGAAGCTGAACATTGCAGTAGTCCATATTTCCTCAACAACTTCACAGTAGATGGTTGGGGATTCAAGCATGGCATGATTTAATTTGCAGTTTAGCATGAAGTTCATCATCTTGTGATAATCTTCAGATGCCGTAATCTGCTTGTTCGCCAAAGCTACAAAGTTGTTCTTTTCATTGATAAAGCCAGTTGAGGACATAAGCTTGACTACGGGTGCCATTGCTGTGATTGAGTTTAGTTGTAGAGAGAGAGTATTTGCTTTGGAGAAGAAGAGTGTTAGAGAAATTGCTTTGAGAATGATAAAAGAAAATAATGAAAATGAATTTTGCTTTTATACTATCTCAGAAATAAGCTGTCAAAAGTAATAAAGTAAAATAAAGTACCCAATCAAAATAGCCCAAAATAGCCATTTAAAAAATATAAAAATTGTCAAAATTCTAAGATTATCCGTTGAAATATACATACAGGCTGTAAGTAATTTCGATGGATAATGTTCGGAATCAACGGCTAAGATTGAAATACTTCGACGGATGATGATAAACTACCCAGAGTGATAATTGATACTTCGACGGATGTTGTCTTTCAACGGATATTCATTCTCAACGAATAATGAACACCCGTCGAGATACAAATTCTGACTTGGTCAAAATTTTATCAAGACGAGAAACATCAATTTTAACTCTGGCTACATTAAAACTGGCAAAATTATCAAATATGATTTAAGAATAATTAAGCATACCTAACTCACTTACCAACCTAGAGAAGGTGGATTCATCAAGTGGCTTGGTAAAGATATCTGCAAGTTGCTTCTCACTTGGGATAAAATGAAGTTTCACAGTACCATTAATTACATGCTCCCTAATGAAGTGGTACTTGATGTCTATGTGTTTTGTTCTTGAATGTTGTACTGGATTTTCAGTGATGGAAATTGCACTTGTGTTATCACAGAAAATAGAAATTATGTCCACTTACAGACCATAGTCCAACAGTTGGTTTTTCATCCATAAAATCTGTGCGCAGCAACTACCAGTAGCAATATACTCAGCTTCAGTTGTAGAAGTGGAAACTGAATTTTATTTTTTACTGAACCAGGATACTAGCTTGTTTCCTAGAAATTGATAGGTTCATGTTATACTTTTTCTATCTATTTTACAACCTGCATAATCTGCATCTGAATAACCAGTTAGATCAAAACCAGAATCTCTAGGATACCAAATGCCAAGTTTTGGTGTGCCCTTGAGATATCTGAAAATTCTCTTAATAGCTACTAACTGAGATTTTATAGGATCAGCCTGAAATCTAGCACAAAGACAAGTGGCAAACATTATATCTGGCCTACTAGTTGTTAAGTACAAAAGTGAGCAAACCATGCCTCTATAGCTTGAAATGTCCACACACTTTTCAGTAGTGTTCAATTCAAGTTTAGTTGCAGTGGTCATGGGAGTTTTTGCATATGTGCAATCCATTAGATCAAACTTCTTTAAAAGATCATAAATATATTTGGTTTGACTAATGAATATTCCATCACTAACTTTCTTAACTTGTAAACCAAGAAATTAAGTTAGTTCTCCCATCATGCTCATTTCATACTTACTTTGCATCAATTTGGCAAACTTTTTGCAAAGTTTTTCATCTGTAGAGCCAAATATAATATCATCTACATAAATTTGAACAAGTATACTAGAGCCATTAATATTTCTAAAGAATAGAGTTTTGTCAACAGTACCTCTTGTGAAGTGATTTTCTAAGAGAAACTTTGACAAAGTATCATACCAGGCTCTGGGTGCTTGCTTCAATCCATAAAGTGCTTTCAACAGATAATAGACATATTCTGGAAATTTTGGATCTTCAAAACCAGGAGGCAGACTGACATAGACTTTCTCCTCCAAATCTCCATTCAGAAAGGCACTTTTGACATCCATTTGATAGACTTTGAAATTGGCATGGGCTGCATAGGCTAAGAAAATTCTAATGGCTTCAAGCTTTGCAACAGGAGCAAAAGTTTCATCAAAATCTATCTCTTCTTGTTGACAGTAGCCCTTAGCAACAAATCTAGCTTTGTTCCTGACAACTATGCCATTTTCATCCATCTTGTTTCTGAATACCCACTTGGTGTCAATTGGATTCTTTCCTTTAGGCTTGGGTACCAGCTTCCATACCTTATTCCTTTCAAATTGGTTTAGCTCCTCCTGCATAGCTAAAACCCAATCAGGATCCAACATAGCTTCTTCTACCTTATTTGGTTCTTCCTTAGAAAGAAAGCTTTTATACAAAAATTCTTCTTGAGTTGCTTTCCTTGTTTGAACTCTAGAAGATGCATCACCAATAATGAGCTTAAAGGGGTGATCTCTAGTCCATTTTCTCTATTGTGGTAGATTAGCTCTAGATGAAGAGGCATCATTTATGTCTTGATGACTAGTAGAGATTTGATGATCAGAAACTCCCCCTGAGTTTGTGGATCTTAGATTTGAATAAGGGGTTCTTTTTAATTATGATCTTACTTGACTCCCAAATCCTATTGAGGGATCAACGGATGTTGTTCTTTATCTGTCGATGGATGATGCAGATTTTCTTTCAACGGATGATGCACTTCATCTTTCGACGGATGTTGAGTTATGTGTTTCATTAGTTGTAGACTTTTCTGCATTGTCCTTAGATATTGGTTCTTGATCACTATCATCATCACTACCTTCACAGATCATCTCCACATTATCAAATTTGAGGCTATCATGGAAATCTCCATCTTGTAGTCCTTCAATCTTTTTATCATCAAACACAACATGTACTGATTCCATAAAAATGTTGGTTCTTAGATTGTAGACTCTATATGCCTTTCCAACAGCATATCCAACAAAAAATCCCTTATCTGCTTTGGCAATAAACTTCCCATGTTGATCATTTTGATTTCTTAAGATATAGCATTTACAGCCAAAGACATGTAAGAAATTTAGAGTTGACTTCCTATTCTTAAACAACTGATAAGGAGTCATGCATTTGGCTTGATTAGCCAAAGGAATATTCTGAGTGTAGCATGCAGTATTCACAGCTTCAACCCAAAAATATGTTGGTAACTTTGATTCTTCAAGCATTGTCCTTGCAGCTTCAATAAGACATCTATTTTTCCTTTCCATCACTCGATTTTGTTGTGGAGTTCTAGCTGCAGAAAACTCATGCATAATCACATTATCTTCATAAAATGATCTCATCACAGAATTCTTGAACTCGGTTTTATTGTCACTCCTGATTCTTCTTACTTTGAAGTCAGGATGATTGTTAACTTGCCTTATGTGATTGATGATGATTTCACTAGCTTCATCTTTGGATTTCAAAAAATGTATCTAAGAGAACTTTGAGAAATCATCTACAATTACTAGGCAAAATCTTTTCCTTGATATGGACAATATATTGACTAGTCCAAATAAATCCATGTGCAATAGTTGCAAAGGTTCTTCAATTGTTGAAGTTCTTTCTAAATGATGCTTTAATCTGCTTTCCTTTCTGGCAGGCATCACACAATCCATCATTAGTAAATTCCACTTGAGGAATAACTCTAACCAATTCTTTCTTGACTAGCTCATTCATGGTCTTGAAGTTTAGATGGGACAGCTTCTTGTGCCATAGCCAACTTTCATCTTGACTTGCTTTACTGATAAGACAAGTTACCGATTCTGCATTTGATGAGTTGAAATCAGCTAGGTACACATTCTCTTTTCTCACTCCAGTGAGAACCACTTTGTTGCTCTTTTTGTTTATCACAACACAGGCTTCTGAATTAAAAGTGATTGAGTTGCCCTTATCACAAAGCTGGCTGATACTCAACAAATTGTGCTTGAGTCCATCCACTAGGGCAACCTCTTTAATGATGACATTATCCTTTAAAATCAAGCCATATCCCACAGTATAATCCTTGTTGTCATCTCCAAAAGTAATACTTGGGCCAGTTCTTTCCTTGAACTCAGTGAGCAGGGTAGAATCTCCAGTCATATGTCTTGAGCAACCACTGTGTAGATACCAAAGATTCTTTATGTTTCCCTACACACATCAAAACCAAATCAAGTTGATTTTGGTACCCAAGTTTCCTTAGAACCTGCCTTGTTAGTCCTTTTCTTTGGTTTCTTAGGTTTGGCCTCATTTGATTTGGGGATTTCAGATTCATCCTTAGTCATTTGAGTTGGAACTTTTAAACCAGCCATTAAAACGGAATTATCATGCATATTTTGGTTTACATGAAAACGCATGCTATTTGCAAACATGTTATTCCAGTAAGGCATGCTAAATGGCATTTGAGGCATACTAAATGCAGCATAGTAAGGATTTGGTGCAAATGGCATATTAGCAAATTGTGCATTTATATTCTGAGCAGGTATAGCATTCATAGGCATGGAAGTCATGTTGGGAAAAGAAGAAGGTGCAGACATGGGAGTAGACATAGGAAGCTTGCAATTAACAGATAAATGATTAACACTACCACACTTAACATAGATTTTTCTTGGTGCATATTTATCAGGTGTGTAGTTGTTATGTTTGTTAATCCCTACCTTTCCATTTCTATTGTTTTTCCTTTTAGCTTCTGTTTTAACCTCAATCTTTCTAATCTCTCATTCAATTGCTCGATAGACAGATGCCCAACATTAACTCTCTTTTCTTTTTTCACATGACTTGATTCTCCTGGAACAAAGTTTTTAGAAACTGATCCATATTTCTCATTCAACTTAGCTAGTTTAGCTTTGCTAACTGGCCTTTTCTCAGTCAACGGATGTGGTTCCTTGTCTTTCGACGGATAGACCATTTGGTCTTTCGACGGATAACATTCATCATCCATCGAATCCACATCCGTTGGCAGTCCTTCAATCAAATTGGACTCAAGCTTCTCTTTACTCTTTTTCCAGGCTGCATCACAAAAGGACTCGATACCTTGAACTTTAATGATTTGAGCATGAACATCTCTAGATGATTTCCATGCCTTAATCACTTCATGTTCTCGTTCAAGCTCCTTCTTTAAAATCTCCTCTTTCTTCAAAGACTCAGTTAATTCATCCTTAGAAATTTTACACTCAATTCTCAATTTTTCAAATTCAACAAACTGAGACTCTAGCACATTGTTCCTCTCACTTAAAAATAAATTATTTTCTTTAATTTTAGCATTTTCCTTAGTAAGGGACTTGAGTGTAACACACATGTGATATAATTCAGTAGACATGTCATTTATTACATCATTACACTCAGCTTTAGATAAATGTGCTAGGTTAGTTGTGATTACCTGATTGCTTGATAAACTGGTCTCTGTTTTATCTGGTTTGGCCATCAGGGCTAGGTTGACATAGTTTGTTTCTTCATCTTTATCCAATCCATCTGCAGCCCAGTCATTCTCCTGTGTGATGAAAGCCCTTTCTTTTTGCTTGAGCAACTCAAAGTATTTCTGCTTATAATCAACAGGCTCAAACTTCTTTCTGCTGGAATCAGACTTTCTACACTCACTAGCAAAATGACCTGCCAAGCCACATTTGAAACACTTGAATTTAGACTTATCAACCATGTTTCTGTTTGGATTGGCTGCTCCAAAATTCTTCTTGAATTTGAGCTTGGAAAATCTCCTTGATAAGAATGCTAGATGTTCATCAATATCATCCATGTCATCTTGGCTCAACTGATCTTCATTTTTAGCTAGCAGCCCTTTACCCTTGTTTTCACAGATGTTTGATGTAGACTCAACAGCTTCCACCTTCATCTCTTTTACCTTCTCTTGCTCAGCAACCAGTGCTATGGATCCTCCTTTCTTCCTTACTTTCTCCATCCTTTCATCTTTCTCTATTTCAAGCTCATAGGTTTTCAGGATGCCATATAGTCTTTCCAAGATGAACTCCTTATAATCTTATGATTTTCTCAATGAGATTGTCATTGGCTTCCACTCCTTTGGGAGATATCTTAAGAACTTGAGGTTAGAGTCTTTTGTCTGATAGACTCTTCCATGCAATTTTAGAGCATTCGGTAGTTTTTGAAACCTACTGAAAATATCAGTTAGTGACTCACTTTCTTCACAGTAAAAATGCTCATACTGCTGAATCAAGAATTGCATCTTGTTCTCCCTTACTTGCTTAGTACCATCATAAATAATCTGTATTATGTCCCAAACCTCTTTGGATGTTTTACAATTAATGATATTGTCAAACATGTCACCATCAACACCATTAAATAATATGTTCATGACCTTCTTATCTTTCCTGACTTGTTCAATGTCTGGATCACACCATTCATGCCTAGGTTTTGGAACTGATGGTTCATTCCCTGTAGCAGCTCTCATAGGGACATGAGGATCTCTTTCAATGCAATCCACATAAGCTTCATCTTGAGAAAGAAGATGTAGGTGCATCTTCACCTTCCAGTGGTGATAGTTGTCTTTGTCCAGAAATGGAATTTTAACTCCAACATCCTTTTTGTTCATCTTGTTGATTATTGTGATCTTTACACTCTTTGTACTTCAAGAGCTTGCTCTGATACCAATTGTTATTCCCTAACAATACAACAAGAAATACAGAAGGGGGGGTTGAATGTAATTCTGGCTTCTTTTTAAGATTTAAAAAAGTTCTAACTTAATATATATAATAGTGTTTGATTTGCAGTATTGCGGAAGTAAAGAACAATAGAAGTTAAAACACTAAGTAATAAAATACAAGCTTTAAAACTTTCTGGTGGATTTGAAAGTATCCACCAAATGTATGTATATATATATATACCAGATAGAGAACTCTGTGAAGCTCTTAATAGCTCATAGCCCCTTTACAAGTTGAACAAACAAAACTACAGAGAAATTTTTACAAAATACAGCTTTATCCGTTTCTCTGAAAATAAGCTTGCTTAGTTAATTGTTCTACTTGCCACACTTGGTTTATATATCACCAAGTTACATGACAGTAGGAAAAGATAATAAAACAAAACTATATGTAGTCTAACTCCATACCATTTCATTACTCTTATTCCAGCATTTTTGAATATCTTCTTAGTTGCATAAAAATGGTAATGCTTCTTTGTTCTCTGAAACCAGTAATTAGGCTGCCATATTCCATTTGCATACAATCAACGCATGTGTCTGTCAAGTCACTATCAACCGCTCTTTGAATTTGAACATCCGTTGGAACTTCATTGAATCATCCGTTGAAGCTATGTATGATCATCCGTTGATACTCTAGTTGATCATCCATTGAAGCTTTATGGATCATCCGTTGAAGCTTTATATGAGCATCCGTTGAAGCTTGACTAAACATCCGTTGAAGCTTTGTGAAACATCCGTTGAGACTATTTTCTTGACGGTTAACTCCACTTCATTTATACAAGATTACAAGGCATCATCTATTTACAATTAACAAACCTATCTCGCATATCAATCTAGTAGTTAACATGTCCTAAACATTTCTCAAAAATCTAGTTCACTAAGCTTACACAAGTATGCAGAAATGTGCTACTAAACTTATTTACATAAGCTACTCTTTCAACGGATAGTGAAAGTAATCATCCGTTGAAAGCGACAAATTCACTAAGTTAAATCTACTAAGGTGTTTTGTTTAACTTATCATCAAGTTCACAACATACTCCTAATAGTATATCACATTTTTAATGTGTTCCAAGATAAATTTAGTAGAACCGTATATTCCACTAAACAACTTGTACAAGTTAAATTCAAGCTAGATGTTGTTGACAGTGTGATTATAAAAATCTTAAGGGTGTTAATCTCCCTCGTTTTGACGATTACATGGCATTTTAGGAGATGATATAAACTTTCCATAGATCTTGTTATCTTGTACATCATGACATATAACATAGTAATCACATTCATTAGCACTCTCCTATATAACTTTATTAGAACCAGGAGCATTAACATGGGTCTGAGTGTAATATCCGGAAGTTCCGCGATATATATTTATGTGAATAAATTATTTATTATGTTTTTATGCAACTTACGTGAATCATTGAATAAATATTTAAATATAATTTATTCTAGTTTGACGAGTCAACTGTGACTTAATATATGATGGATAACTATAGGGTCGTCAGTTGAGACGCGACCAGTAAATATCGGACAACTGATTCCAAGTTATTAAAGGAATGGGTATAAAAAGGAATGTGTAAATATAGAAAAGTATGTGAAGAGCTCTGTGTGTTTATGTGATTAATTGAGTTAAAGTCGGGTCGATCGTTGAAATTATTTTGTGATGGTTAATTATGAAAAGAATCAAATATATAGAGATTGAATAGAAATTTTATGGAAACAAGATATTCGTAGTTGGAAAATGTGAATATATGTTATTGAAGTCATATGTTACTGATTTTTTGTGATTAATGTGTTTTTAAATATTTTTAAATGAATTGTTAATTGAAAAATAGTGTTTATTTGGTTATAAAATATTTATATAAAATCAGTGGAGTATGTTTAAATCTTGAAACTTTTTTTTATTATCTCTACAATAGGTTTAGAGACTTTTTAAAAATGATAGATGGATTTATTATGAATTCCAAATATTTTAAGATAATTTTAAAAAGGATTATTTTTATTTTACGAGCTAATTTACAAAATTTATAGTAAATAAACCGCTCGCGCAAAAAGTATTTCAAATATCATAGTATCGATATTTTCATGAGCTTTCATTTAAAATTTGATTTCATATTTAAATCCCAATTTTCCTATTTTATAAATAATTTATGAATTGAAATCATCATTATGAAAAATCAGAAAATGTGAAAACAAAATAAATTTGCAAATTACTAAATTTTTCCTAGGCTTATAAAATTCCATGAGCCTTTCTTTTCCTCTTCTCTATAATTCATCATCTCTGACTCTCATCCCTTTTTTATCTCTCACTCGGTATCTCTCTCTCCTTCGTTCTTGATTGTTTCTCAGTCAAATTTCGATTCGATTCCATGATTGAGTTCCTTTTGTCTCTTGTGTCATACCTGGGAATGCATGTGAGAATCATGTTGATTCAAAAATTAGTCTAAAAGGCCCACTTCAATTTTTAATTTGAATTAGAGGATTCTGGGCTTCGGTTTAATGAAACGGAGTGGTTGTGTGTTTATTGTGTAGAATTGATGGAGTTTTTGGGAGGAAACCTACGATTTAGCACCATTGGCACCACTGAAGCTTCGCCGCCGCTGGTGATGAGCTCCGGCGGGCCGGTGGTGGGCTATGATATTATTACTGAGTGCTATAAATTATAAATTCGAAGTTTTGATGGTTGCATGTCATGATTTAAGATAATCGGATTTTTTTTAAATTCTCGATTTCTTAGTTTTGGTTCGGCTTTGTGATTATTTGATGAATATGAGTTTTATATTTTTTTTTAATGAGTAATCATAAAATTGCATGTTGAAATTGAGGGAGTTTTTCAGAATCTTACTTTCAAAAATTTGAAGTTTTGATTTGATTTATGTGAATCAATAACAAATATGTGCTTGACGTTTGGTTTTGATTAAGAATAAGTGATTTTGAAGTTCGATTATGCATCTAACTGTTAAGTGTGAAATTTGCATAGAATTTAAGAAACTATGCAGAATTTTATGTGTGGATTGTGTTCGAGTTTAGTACTCGAGTAATTGATTTGATTTGATTCTTGTAAGTGAATTGTGAATGGTTGTTAGAATATAATGTTACTTGGTTGTGAATTAAAGGATAGCAAGTAAATGTGAATACTACATGTCGAATTTTCAGTAGAAATTAATGTTAATGAATCGTATAATAGTTAAGAGACGTAAGAGTTTACAATTGATAATAAAGGTTGTTTAAATAATGATGTGATAAGTATACGAATATGAGTATGTTATTGGTTGTGGTTGTGTGAATTACACTAAGTGAATAGTGATATGTATTAAGTGTAAATCGAGATGTCCCTATCTGTTTACTTGGTATATAGTAAAGTAAAGTCGATAAAGGTGAGAGTATAAGTAAGTAACTGGCATAATAAGCCGTGCGAGGCACGGGTCATTTTCTAGATTTTTTTTGTACACCATATAATTATATTAGTAAAATTCCTGATCATTTTCTTATTGATAAATATTGTTTAACGTCTAAAACATATCAAATATAAGTTGAGTATCTATCATTGTGTATGATTTTCATGTAAAACATTAATAATGTTCATAATGTGTTTAATATATTTCATTAATCATAATACATATTTTCTTGTTTGTGTCATGTAATTTGTATTTACTAAATGAATATAAACAGGGTAGTCAATGTACGTGTAAAAGGAAAAGATTGAAGTTAATCAATCAAATATTGTCAATATATTTATAAAAAGAACTAAAAATTAACATATATATGTATACTGTAGAGTCGAGTAAATTTTTTGAATTTTGGTCAAATAAACTTTGGAGTAATGAGCTATTTTATAACTAAAGTTATTACTAATTTACAATTATCTTGCTTAATTTAAAAGGATTAGTAATGCATAATTAAAGTGGTCAAGAGCTGCAATCGTAATATTCAACAAAGTAAAATTTACACTACAATTAATATAAGTTTATTTTTTAAAAAAATGTTATTTTTTAATTCAACGTTTATGTTGATTTAATATCATTGTTAATGTCATAATTCATTAACTAAAGTTGATCTTGGTCGTGTACTTAGCTTTTAATCCTCTCTAATATATAAAGTTAATTTTATAAGATGTCATTTAATTATCAATTCATAAATTAAAATTGAAATAATCCATTTAGTTTTTAAGACATTGAAAAAAAACTTAAATTTAATTGATCATTCTTATTTTCAGAACATAAAATATTTTTGTTATTTTCTTCTAGTATATATATCAATAACTCTGAAATACACCATTAAAATTGAATCTTTTAATATTGGTAAAGATAAAATCACATGTGTGTATGTAAATTATTATTTATTATATTTTCGAGTAAATTATGTTGGTCTCGTTTATTTATATGCTAGAATCTTGGTCATGTATATATCTCATTGTTATTCAGTAAATTATCCAAATAACATGTATTTATGATTATTTAAAAATTATAATTATCTAATAAATATATTACAGTTATTTATATATCGTAGTCGTAGTATCCCTGACAATCAAACAATATCTATTTTTACTCAATAGAGCATCACTCATGGATGTGACATAAATACAATTCATATATATCATAAGGAATAACTACTGATATTCAGAAGTATTTTTTTGAAGAATCTGAATATAAATTTGTACTAATATCATCATTCAAATCATTTTGAAGTTTTTATCATTTATGATTCTAATATTTTTTTTATAGTAACTTGATAATATTGTATATTATTTTTCTAAAATTAAATATTTCAATTTGATGAATTCTTTAAATATTAGTAGAACTTGTTAATCCTTTCAAAATAGCGACTAATATTAATTTTTTTTTATTTAGATAGCATAACATGGATTAAAACAAATAGTACAATACATGATAGTTTTAACTTTTTTCAAATAATTCAAAATAGTTGTCCAATATTTTCCAACACTAAACATTTTTTTTGTAAATTTATTATTGCTAATTTTAAATATATTTTTTTGCAAAATATTGAATTCTATAATTTTTTAAGTTTTATATATATATATATATATATATATATTGAATCATATTCTACAAATATCACTATTTTAATAAATATCTTGCAAATCTCATACATTTGACAAGTTGAATATTGCAGAACATATGATTTTATAGAACATGATCAGTTTGAAGAACATATGTATTCACATTGTAGACCACGTAAATATTCAACTTGCTGAACATTAATGATATAAACACCATAACACACGTTTATATCATGTAGTTTGTTATTTAAGTTCTTAAATTATTAGAAACATAAAACTTGAACCATTAGATTGGATTGTAATATAAAGTTAAGATTTTGGACTCCAGAACTCCACAAAAAATAGGGACTTTATGTATATGATTACTTATAATAACCATATCAAATTGAATAATATAAAAGGATTTGTCTCACAAATATTTGAATATAAATATATCTTTAATTAAATAATACAATAAATATACTCTTTTTATGAAAAAAAATATCAAATGTCTTACCACTTTTCAAATAACATGTTAATGAAAATTATTAATTTTACTTTATAGTTTTAGTTTAATTTTTTCTAAAGATAATGAAAAAATAGGACTTTAGGAGCACCTCTTTATAAATTTACCGTCATTGAATAAAATTTTAAACCTAATTTTTTTAAGTGAAATTAATAAATAAATCGATTTAGTATATCTTCGTAGTTTTAACAAAACTTGTGACATCTCATGTCAAATTTTGAATATATTTAAATATTTGGTAAAGTTCGAGATGTAATAATGTAAAATCAGTCGGTTAGTAATTTTGATACATAATATCAATTGACTTGTTCGTATAAAGACCTCAAAAATATTATTTTTTATTAATATAAGATATTATAAAATTATCCTTATTGGTAAGATATTCTCGTCGAGCTCGTAATTTAAATTTATTAAACCTAAATAGTGATGATGTATTTTTGGCTAGGTCATGTAGTCAAATTTTGAGTATTTTTTTAAAATGGGTAAAATTCTGATTTTGAAGCTAGTAATTTTGATACATATTAACAATTGACTTGATTCTATAAAGACCTCAAAGATATTAATTTTTATCAGCATAAGATATCACAAAACTATTCTGTGTCAGTAAGATTTTCTAGTTGAACTCATAATTTAAATTAAACCTAGGTCGTGTTATTTACGGGCAGGTCATTTAGTCAAATTTCGAGTATTTTTTGAAAAATGGGCCAAGTTCTAATTTTGAATTCGAAATAAATCAAAATACGCTAATTATAACTTATCTAAATATGTAGTACACATATATATTATTTATATAAGTGTATCTCTTTTCAACGTATAAAAAAATTAAATATATGTACAATTTATTTTTTATTAAAAACTATATATTAAAAATGTATGAGACATACTTTTCAAATTAAAAATTGTTTAATAAATAAGAGAATGATCCGTTTATGTATTATGCTTAACTTTATGTCTCAAATTCAATTGTTCAAAACTAACTCTACAAATATTTATGTAATCATATTTAAAGTTAAATAAATTGTCGATATTTACGAGACACACATATTATGTGTATGATAAAAAACTTAAGTAACAGTGTTGTGTAATGGTAAGGTGATGTGCTTGCAAATATAAATACTCGGGTTCAATTCCTCCCAACAACCTCTTTTATATAAATTGACGTTCAGGAGAACGTCGTTTTATTACGAGATCTCTAATTAGGGTTTATTTTGATGAGTAGATTTGGAATGCGCTCAAGGTAGAAAAGGAAAGGCAGTTTTAGGTGACAGTAACCCTATTCAGATCAAGAAGGAATGCTTTTGATGGAAGTAAATATGTCCTCTCCTGAAAAGTGGATTATGATATTAAATGTTAAAGAAAATGATAGAGATGATATGATTCAGTTATTCCTGGAACTTGAATACCTTTTTGTTAGTTTCTTTCCTTATATACATACCATGTTTATTCCAGTATCTTGTTTATTTCAATATTACCTATGCTACCCTAATACTTATGCCTTGATAATACCTATGATTTGCTGACATTCCCACGTTGATAATGCTCATGTCTTTCTAATTCTTATACCAATCCTTGAATTACGTTTTGACTTGCGTTCAATTGACATACCTTTGCTTTACCCTTGACTTCTGGAAATGAAATTAAGAATGATTTTCAATTTGAAATAGTCCAAAATGATTTCAAAGGACGGTAATTCCCTTAAAATGAAATGTGATTTGATTCGAAATTTTATCTTCCAATATAAAGGTTTTCATTAAAATACTAAAAATTGGAGACGTAAGTGGTCGTGTAACAACGATCCATCCAAGTGTATGGAGCTCGGAGATAGCCCAGAGCGTTCTATAACCAGATATAGACCAGTATATAAGAAGGCCGATATAGTGCCTTAGGTACCTTTTATGACCAGATGGAGGTCAGTACGGGTTGATCACCCATATCGTATTTATCAATTATGCACTATAATCCTGTTTCATTAAAGTTATCAAGAAAATATATGATTTTGTAAAGTATCTATTATAAATGAGTACATCTAAAGATTAATTTCAAAGAAAATGGAAAGATTTGAATCAGAAATACTGGAATCCAATCAACCTTTCTTTAAATAATGTTCTGAAACCTAACCACATAAAACCTAAACCAAAACTTGTGGGTATGAACCCTTTTAACGTTGAAGTGATCTGAATGGTTATTGACTGTTCAGGTTACTTGCTGAGTTTTATACTCGTGATATTTTTGTGTTATTGTTTTAACCATGACAGTTAAGCTTGAGGATGGAAAGGCTTAGACGTACTTCCAGGAAGAGTATTTATAACGGTCCTTTTCGTACCATTAGGTTTGCCATTCCAGATCAGATAGAAGGAGTCAATGAGATCGGCGACATATTTTAGGTTGTAAAATTTTTTATTCAGTTACTATTGGGTTATCTGACAATTCCAAGTCGGAATTGTTTTTAATATTCATAAAAGTTTGTAATAATATTAGTTTAATATTTTGGTTTGTAATTGTGCTTGTTTCATACCTTATCTTGTGTAGAACCTGTGGTATCTCGGGGTTATTATTATTTTATAGCATGATTAATTATTATTATATTGATCATGTGGCTCCTCGATCTTGACCCCGGATCAGAGAGAGTCACACTGAGCAACAAGAGTAACATCCAAACCATATTGCTCAACATCAACAATATTGACCAAATCAACATACTTCTTGGTAGGAGTATAAGGAACTGGAGCAGAAGGACTAGAAGCATAAGTACCGGTACCGTTATCCATTCATGCAAAAATTTGTTTTCCTGAACAAATTCATCCAACTTCCTCAAAACTCTTCAGACTCTTACGCTTGTCCAACATAAATACATTATAACTTTCATCAACAACTCAGCAACCCCATAAATTGTACTCATAACAAAAGTAGGAGAAGTAGTAATTGGAGGTAGTTCCACTTGAATCAGAATACCATCTTTGTCAATCTTTAAATTTGATTGATACAAACACCTTTGGTCCATAAACACTTTAGCATAGATAGGCTCTACTTCACCTAACTCAACTCCATACAATTCAATAATACGAATCAAAGATAAACCTCAGGGTAAAGTAGTAGATTTCTTAGTAGCCAAAACCTCAAACATATTCTTTCAAAGTAGATTAGCTAAATTGAACTTTTTACCAGCTAACAACATGAGCACAACCAGAATGTCTTGTCCAGCAAAATTAGACCGTGTACGCAGCTTAAGACATATATTTGATAGACAAGTTTGAAAAGTACATGTGCCATATGGTAATAGATGAAGTAGCATAAGGAACAATAATCAATTTTATTTTATTAAAAGAATCAAAATTTCATGATCTTCACAAATTCAATAATCAATGTTGTTAGTCCCTTAACAATATAGCAAGAATTACAGAAGGGGGGTTGAATGGAATTCTTTATCTTTTTCTTGAAATAAAAATGTTCAACTCGATTATAGATATATCTGTTTTGATTAGCACAGTGCGGAATATAAACTTTAATGAATCAAAACAAGAATAATTAAAAACAAGAGTCTTTAAAAACTTTCTGGTGGATTTAGACAATTCCACCAGAGATATATATTAATATATCGAGAGACCTCTGTGTGCAGAAATGCTCACAGCTGCTTTTACAAGATAGAACAACTAAGAACACAGGAAATGCTAAAGATAGTGCTTACAAAGATTTCTCTGTGTTTGTTTCTAAGCTCACTTAGTTTTCTTAGTTCTTTTATATTTGTTACTCTCTTGGTTTATATATATTACCAAGATTACAAAGTCAAAAGAACTGAATAAATATAAAATCTAACAGTCTTGATCTTTGCTGATTTTCGTCCTCTATTACCCAGTTAATGGGCTTCCACAGTGTTTGTATCCAATCTCGACGGATGTGTGTCAGCTTTCACTGTTCAACTGATGTTTGAATCTTGATATTATCATCCGTCGACTTTCAGATCATCCGTCGATGACTTACTTGATCATCCGTCGACTGCTATTTTGAACATCCGTTGAAAGTCATTTGATCATCCGTCGAAGCTTTGTTAAGCATCCGTTGATAGCTATTTTGGCACTTGACTTCATTTCACTTATACAGAATTACAAGACATTACTTATGTACAGTTAATCAACCTATTCAGCATATCTAGTTAAAGTCAACATGACTTATATGCTACTACAGATTCTATACAAAGGTGCATACAACACTGTGCTACAAACTTATCATTATATAAGCTACTCACTCGATGGATAATAAATTACTCATCCGTCGGTACTCAAACTGAGTTATCCGTCGGGACTATAATTCTTATCCGTCGAGTGCTACATTATTTCACAAAGTAAAATCTACTTAGATGTTTTGTTTAGGTAATCATCAAGTGCACAACATATTCACAACAAATGTCTAACCGATAATTCAAATTTATTCTAAAGGTATCTTAGTCCTATTCAAATAGCATGAAAATAAGCAGCACGGATCTCCACATAGTGTTCATTCCTTATTCTTAATATGTTCTTAATATTCCGAACCTGAAATATTAAAAGGGGTGAGCTACAAAGCTCAGAAAGTACAAATTGACTAATTATTTAACTCAAATTAATGGGTGTTTTAATAAAATATTTTTTCTCAAAATAATAACAATTTATAAAACATTTTCTAAAATAAATCCAACCCAAAATTTTATATTCTAGAATTAAGAATTTAAAACTGAACATAACATAATTTATAACAGAGCAGAACAAAACGATAATTCTTATAAATACCACAATCTTGATTTACGGCAATACTTAATTTGCAAGTAGCCGACATCTTATTCTTATTCTTATTCTTTATATCACACTTTACCAGTGGTCGGCATATAGAAAATTTGCACACTTCTGCGCCTACTAAGGGTATTTAAAGCTAGTTCTAGAAATATAGCGTAAATTACGGACGGGTTCGAAAATGTAGAGAGTGGGTTCTAAAATTTACAAATACTTATATCTCATAAATTTAAATCAAAATTCTTATATCTTATATGAAAATTAAAAACAAAATTAAAATACCTTTTCAAAACGTAAAAGTAAGTTAAACGTACTTACCTCAAAGTCAACGCTTCAAATCCGAAATTTATAATACGAACAAATCCTATAATTTAATAAGCAGAATACAATTAATTATTCAATTTTCGAGCGAATTTTGTACACCAACAGACCAGGCGTTAAATCAATAAAAGTTGGACATATACTTTAATCTAAAATTTTATCACAAAAACTCAAAACACTTGTTTTAGTCGCTCAAACAACAAAAAAATCATGCATTTAATAAAGCAAAACCAAACATATCAAATGGGTTTCAAAGCCCATCGATAATGGTCCAAATACATGGCAGATAGCTTCCAGGTCATTTTTAAAGTCCAACATATAATTTGTCACCACCTAATATAAATCTAATGTATGCACCATTATATATACAAGCACTAGCAATTAGTCACAAAAACACATAAATTTATTCTAAAGGTACGATAGTCTTATTCAAATAATACAAAACTAAGCAGCACAAATCTCCACATAGTTCTCATTCCTTATTTTTAATATACTTCAAATATTCCGAATCTGGAAAATTAAAAGAGGTGAGCTCCAAACTCAGCAAGTACAAATTGACTAACTATTTAACTCATATCAATGGGTGTTTTAATAAAATAATTTTTCTCAAAATAATAATAATTTGTAAAACAATTCTAAAATAAATTCAACCCAAAGTTTTATATTCTAAAATTCAGAATTTAAAACATAACATAGTAGAATTTATAACAGAGCTATAAAATGGAATAAAACGATAATTCTTATAAATATCACATTATTGATCTATGGTCAATTTTCCCGAAGGCGTCATCTTATTCCTATTCTTATTTTTTATACCTCACTTTGCTAGTGGTCGGCATACAAAATTCAATAATTAGGCGCCCTTAATAGGTATGTAAAGTTGTGCACTTGTGCGCCTACAAAAATATCTTAAGTTAGTTCTGAAATTATAGCGTAAATTACAAACGGGTTCGAAAATGTAAAGACTGGGTTCTAAAATTCATAAATACATATGTTTCATAAATTCGAAATCAAAATTCTTATATCTTATACTAATATTAAAAAAAAGAGAATTAAAATATCTTTTCGAAAAGTAAAAGTCAAAAGTACTTATCTCAAAATCGACACTTAAAATCCGAAATTTATAACCCGAACAAATTCTATAATTTAATAAGCAAAAACATAATTATTTATTCACATTTTGAGAGAATTTTGTTCCACAACAGACCAGACGTTATATGAATTGAAGCTCGACATATACTTTAATCTAAAATTTAATCACAGAAACTCAAAACACTCGTTTTAATATTATACGCTCAGACAACAAATAAACCATGCACTTAATAAAGCAAAACCAAAAAAACAAATGGGCTTCCAATCCCATCGAGAATAGCACACATAGATGATCCAAATGCATAGCAGGTACCTTCCTGTACATTTTCAAAGTTCAACATGTAATTTTTCCACCTCCTAATATATATCTAATTTATGCACTATTATATATACAAGCATTAGCAATCAGTCACAAATGCACATAAATTTTCGGTAAAATTGTGATATTTTGACAATTTTCTCTACATAAATGAAGTTTGGAATTAACAACACATATTCAAATACTAACTAACCGCATGCAACTTGTTCCTTTCTTGAAATCATAAAATTATAAAAGTTATTTAGAATTTGCTCCACTTAAAAATTAACATTTTTTGTTACTTGTAAAATAAAATAAGTCAGTACATGTTATGAATAAATTCGTGTTGCTGTTATTTAATGACAGTTAACATAATATCAACTTTTAATATATTAATCAAATAACCAAGACAGATTTCATGTAATTTCATATAAAATG
The DNA here is from genome assembly GCF_009905375.1 of Apium graveolens. NCBI lineage: Eukaryota > Viridiplantae > Streptophyta > Magnoliopsida > Apiales > Apiaceae > Apium > Apium graveolens. The sequence goes on along the minus strand of NC_133653.1, from coordinate 72,435,812 downwards.
AGTCAGCATGCTTCACAAATTTCGAGACGATATATATATACATGACATTCACAAACATACTTTTTAAGTAGAAAGAACATCGATATATTAAATAATTAAATAATTTCTACCTACAGTGTAAGATAGCATCACATATTTCAAATAAAATATAAAAGAAGCAGACGAAGAGTATGTATACAAATACATTAAATAGGAAACATGGCATGCATTATCACAGAACATGGACACGGACATGTATAAAACAAATAGGTAGAGAAAACTTCGGGTGCCTCTTTGACGATCGATGACCTTGTGTAATTTTTTATTATTGTCTATCGAATTCTTATATAGGCACATAAAATCCTATTTTTAGTTATGGAATTACAAAATTTCCTCCTAATTGATTTTGCATCCTCTCTAACTAATTTCTTAAATAAAATTTTACACACACGGATACTTAAAATAAAAAAAATATCAATTTTCTAATTTATTCTCACACTTCTTTCCAAAAGTAACAAATCATTTCCCGACTCAAATAACTTGCACAAAAAATTCCGGAATATTCTTAATTAAAATATTTATCCAAACGAATTAATATCTAATATCTAATAAATAAATTAAAAATAAAATTACGGATTTTACATTCTTCCCTCCTTAAAACAATTTGGTCCCCAAATTCACAGAAATAAATTAATAAGTCACTAAAGAAAAGAAATCAGACCTTAATTGCGATAGTTGTCATTTCCTGTGAGTTGAAACACATGCCCAATGCCTCTATTATTGTCTGCTTCCTTCCTTGGTGGCAGGTTATACGGGAAATTCGAAATTTTATGTCCTACTTCCCTGCAATGAAAACAAGCACTTGTATTCCAACGGCAGCCCTTGTAGGGATGATTCTTGTCGTACCTCCAACACATTTCTCGATCACCTTGACCTGCAATATTATCGTACATGTGTGGCTTCTTGGGTGGTCCCCTTGAAAATATTGCGCACTAGTTTGAGCAAACCTCCTCTTATTCCAACTACCAGATGTCTTTTTAGATTCTTCCAAGCCCCTTTTAATCACCAAAGCCTTATTAAGGACAATTTCGTAAGTATGAAGTTCAAAAGACGCCACAAAATTCTTGATATCGCTTCGAAGTCCCTCCTCCAATCTTCGTGCTCGGCTACTTTTATCTTTCACTAAGGTCGGCGCGTACTTCGCAAGCTTTAGAAATTCTGCTTCATATTCGATAATCATTCTTTCATCTTGCTAAAGACAAATGAAATCCATCTCTTTTTGCAGGCTTCAGAAAGTACTTGTGTTGGATATATTTGATAATGTCATGACTAATATGATTTATGTTTAGTTTTCAGATCTTACTTAAACAGGATAAATCAGTACTTACTGGAAGTCAGGACTTAAGGATATCAGTACTTATATTATCAGGAGATAATCATCAGAAGATGGATATCAGAACTTAAGTGCTGAAGGACGTTCAGATAAGGACAGTAGCTGATTAAAGGAAAGAAGATCGAGATAAACATAAGAAGAGATATGCATGAAGAAGGAGTTCCGTGAAGAATGGAATACTTGGAAGAAAAGATATCTGATTGATATATTTTAGGAAGCAGAATTATATTCCATATCAATTAGCGATTATCTTGTAACTGTGTAGTATATAAACACAGACATAGGGTTTACACTGTAAGTGTTATCATATTTGAGAAGATTATTCATTGTAACCCTAGCAGCTCTCGTGATATTTGTTCATCACTGAGAGGTAACAGTTCCATACTGTAACAGAGTTTATTGTTTCAATAAAGTTTGTTTTCTGTTACTTGAAATATTAAAAGTTCGATTTTATTGTATTTTACACTATATTCACCCCCTCTACAGTGTGTGTGACCTAACAAGTGGTATCAGAGCCTATTTGTTAACGCACATACATTTAAAGATCCAAACACAATCATGTCTGACACAGAAACTCCAACTAAGCCTACCAAAACTGAAGAACCTCCAAAGACACAAATTCAAAGTCGGTATGAAACCATCAGAGTTCCCATACTGAGACCATCTGAATATGCCATATGGAAGGTGAGGATGACCATGTTTCTGGAAGCTACAGATCCAGAATATCTTGATAGAATCAAGAAAGGACCTCACAAACCAACCAAGCTCGCTGTTGCAGTTGCAGGTGAAGCAGCAAAGACCGTACCAAAGGAGAAGAGTGATTATACTGCTGAAGATATCGCATCAATTGCTAAGGATGCTAAGGTACGACACTTACTGCATAGTGCCATTGATAATGTAATGTCAAACAGGGTAATTAACTGCAAGACTGCTAAGGAGATATGGGATGCTCTGGAAACAAGGTGTCAGGGAACTGATACAATTAAGAAGAACAGGTTGACAATACTCACTCAAGAGTATGAACACTTTGACTCAAAGGCTAATGAATCATTGACTGATTTATATGATAGATTTTTCAAACTCTTGAATGATCTGTCACTGGTTAATAAGGAGTATGATCTTGAAGATTCAAACCTTAAATTTCTGTTAGCTCTTCCTGAATATTGGGATTTGAAGGCAACAACAATAAGAGACAACTACAGTCTTGATGAAACAACTCTTGATGAAATTTATGGAATGCTCAAGACTCATGAACTTGAGATGGAACAAAGAAGCAAGAGGAAATGAGGAAAGTCAAGGATAGTTGCTCTTAAGGCTGAAGAAGAATCCCCCAAGGCAGCTACCTCAAGAAAAGACAAGGGTAAAGCTCTCTTCACAAAGTCTGATACTGAGTCATCAAGTTCTGAAAGTGATGATGACTCAGATTCTGAAAGCTTGCCTGAGACTGATGCTGATGAGGAGATGATGAAGCTGTGTGCTCTTATGGTGAAAGGGATCACAAAGATTGCATATAGGAAGTTCAGGAAGGGAAAGAAGTTTTCCAGGAAAGGCACAAGTTCTGATAAAAAGAATTTCAGAAGATCTGAGGGCAGAGGAGGAAAGTCTGATAGAGGAGATTATACCAATGTCAAATGCTATAACTGTGGTGAGAAAGGCCACATATCTCCTGATTGCAAGAAAGTGAAGGGTGACAAAGGCAAGGCTCTGGTCACAAAGAATAAAAGCTGGACAGACACCTCAGACTCTGAAAGTGAGGAGAACTATGCTTTGATGGCAAATGCTGATAAAGAAAGTGCTGAGAGCAGTTCTAAAGCTGCTGAAACAAAGGTATCTCAGACTACTTATGCTTTTCATACTGATGACATTAATGAGTTGAGAAGATATCTTAAAACCATGTTTGTTAGTTATAGAGATCAAACTTTAACATGTGAAAGATTAACTTCTGAAAATCTTTCTTTTAAGAAAAGAAATGACTTCTTAGAAAAAGAGTTAGTTATGTTCCATCAAACTCAGAAGGATAGAGATGATGCCTTTTATGTTAGGGATGAAGTGCTAAAAATGAATGAATCTCTAAAAACTGAGTTAGAAAAGGAAAGAGAGATAATCAGGACTTGGACTAACTCTGGCAGAACAACTCAAAAGTTGCTAAGTAGTGAAAATTTGAAAGAGGGTTTAGGTTATGGAGAGGATAAGAATGATAAATGAACTGTAGAAATTAAGCCTGTTGTTAAGCAAAAGCCAAAGTTGAAACCTGTTAACTTTATAACTGTAAAGTCTGATAATGATAAATCAGAAGTTAAAGAGGGATTAACTTCTGACAAACTAAAAAAGGAAAAGAAAGCTGAAGTAAACATAGGCTTAATGACAAAGAAGCAGCTTAAGCATAAGCTGAAAGATGTTAAGAATGCAAATAAGGTAAAATCACCTAGGAAAAATAGGAATGGAAAGGAAGGTGTGAATAAAAGCAATGATTATAAACCTGTTCCTGATGCTCCTAGGAAAACATGTCATAACTGTGGAAGTTCTAACCATCTGGCTTCTTTTTGCAGGAAGAATAAGAACATAAACTCCTTACCTTCAAAATCAGGAGTTAAGAGTCAGTCTGTTAGATATAAACCACAAAATCCTTGTTTTCATTGTGGTAGTTTATGGCATTCCATTTATACTTGTAAGGAATATCATAGTTTGTACTATGATTATTATCAATTAAAACCTTCTTTGAAGAAAGTGTCCATTGTTCCTTCTAGTGTAAATTCTGATTCAAAGTCTGATAGTGTAAGTTCTGACAAGAAAAATGTTAACATAAACTCTGATGCTAAATCCGCTGTAAATGTTAACAAACTTGATAAGGCCAAAGGATCAAAGCAAGTCTGGGTCCTTAAAACTAATCACTAGTGGTCTTTGTGATTGTAGGGCAACAGGAAAAATATTCTAGTTCTGGACAGTGGATGTCCAGGACATATGACTGGAAATAAAGCCCTGCTATCAGACTTTATGGAGAAAGTTGGCCCAAGTGTTTCTTATGGAGATGGCAACATTGGAAAAACATTGGGATATGGCAATATCAATCTTGGGAATGTCATCATTAAAGAAGTAGCTCTGGTCTCAGGACTTAAACACAATCTGCTGAGTATAAGTCAAATCTGTGACAGAGGTTATCATGTTTATTTCTTTGAAGAACACTGTGAAGTTGTGAGTAAATCCAAAGGCAAAGTTGTTCTAAAAGGATACAGGCGTGGTAACATTTATGAAGCTAAGCTTTCAACAAGTACTGATGGTTCTGCAATCTGTCTGATGAGTAGAGCATCAATTGAAGAAAGTTGGAATTGGCACAAGAAACTCTCTCATTTAAATTTCAACAATATAAATGAACTAGTCAAGAAAGATCTTGTGAGAGGACTGCCAAAGTCAGTATTTGCTCCTGATGGCCTTTGTGATTCTTGTCAGAAGGCCAAACAAAGAAAATCTTCATTCAAGAGCAAGACTGAATCATCAATTCTTGAGCCTTATCATCTACTACATGTTGATCTATTTGGTCCAGTGAATGTCATGTCTATTGTAAAGAAGAAATATGCGTTGGTCATAGTGGATGAGTTCACCAGATACACATGGGTGTATTTCTTGCACACAAAGAGTGAAACTGCATCTATCTTGATTGATCATGTCAAACATCTGGATAAATTGGTCAAAGATTCTGTGAAAACCATAAGGAGTGATAATGGCACTAAGTTCAAGAATTTGATAATGGAAGAGTTCTGCAAAAATCATGGAATTAAGCAGGAATTTTCTGCTCCTGGAACTCCACAATAAAATGGAGTTGTTGAAAGGAAGAATAGAACTCTCATTGAAGCTGTACGTACAATGCTTGAAGAAGCAAAGCTTCCAACCTACTTCTGGGCTGAAGCTGTGCAGACTGCTTGTTTTACTCAAAATGCAACACTCATTAACAAGCAAGGAAAAACACCATATGAGATGGTGAGGAAAAAGAAGCCAAATCTGAAATACTTTCATGTATTTGGATGTAAGTGTTTTGTTCTCAAGACTCATCCTGAACAACTATCCAAATTTGATCTAAAAGCTGATGAAGGAATCTTTGTTGGATATCCACTTTCCACAAAAGCCTTCAGAGTCTATAATTTGAGAACAAGAGTGGTCATGGAATCTATCAATGTCTCTTTTGATGACAAGAAGATTACTGGTCTTGAAGATTTTATTGATCATGATCAGCTGAGATTTGAAAATGAAGACTCAAATTCTGATACTGAAAATCCTGACAGTCTAAGTCCTGATACTGTAAACTCTGATGGATTAAACTCTGATGTTATTGAAACTGTGGTAACTATGCCAAAGGAAGATGCACCTATGCAGGGGGAGCATACTCAAGATCTTACCACATCTCAAGAAGCATCAGAACATACATCTGGCTCTTCAAGTTCTGATTCGTCAAGTTCTGATAAGCCAAGTTCTGATAGTGCTGAAAATCTAAATTCTGAAAAATCAAACTCAGAGAGCATAGTTTCAGGGGGAGCATCAGAAAATGAAATTGAAGACAGCATGGATCATGGGGGAGCATCCAGTTCTAGAGAAAACCTTCCATCTGCAAGGAAGTGGACTAAATCACATACACCTGATTTGATAATTGGAAATCCTGATGCAGGTGTCAGAACTAGAACAGGTACTTCAAACGAATGTCTTTACAATTCTTTTCTCTCTCAAACTGAGCCAAAGAAAGTGGAAGAAGCTCTTTAAGATGATGATTGAGTGCAAGCAATGCAGGAAGAGTTAAATGAATTTGAAAGAAACAAAGTCTGGACCCTAGTGCCAAGACCAAAGAATAGATCTGTTGTTGGTACAAAGTGGGTATTCAGAAACAAAACTGACAGTGATGGCATAATTACAAGGAATAAGGCAAGGCTGGTTGCAAAAGGATATTCTCAACATGAGGGAATTGATTATGATGAAACATTTGCACCAGTTTCTAGGTTAGAAGCCATAAGAATATTTTTGGCTTATGCTGCTCACAAAAAGTTTACTGTCTTTCAAATGGATGTGAAAAGTGCTTTTCTCAATGGAGAATTGGAGGAGGAAGTATATGTTGAACAACCTCCAGGCTTTGTAGATTCCAAACATCCAGATTATGTCTACAGGCTTGATAAAGCACTTTATGGACTTAAGCAAGCTCCTAGAGTATGGTATGAGACCTTAGCTCAGTTTCTTCTGGAAAGTGGATTTAACAGAGGGACTATAGACAAAACACTGTTCTATCTCAACCATGGAAAGGACTCACTTCTGGTCCAGATTTATGTTGATGATATCATTTTTGGGTCTACAAATGACAAACTTTGCAAGAGGTTTGCCAAACTGATGCAGTCAAGGTATCAGATAAGTATGATGGGGGAACTTAGCTATTTTCTGGGCCTTCAAGTCAAGCAGAATGAAGAAAGCACTTTTATTTGTCAAACTAAGTACACCAGAAACTTGCTGAAGAAATTTGGAATGCAAGATTGTTCAAGTGCATCCACTCCCATGGCCACTGCAACAAAACTGGATAAGGATACTGGTAAATCAGTAGATATTACTGATTACAGAGGTATGATTGGCTCTCTACTCTATCTAACTGCTAGTAGACCTGATATCATGTATGCTACCTATCTTTGTGCAAGATTTCAAGCAGATCCAAGAGAATCTCACTTAACAGCTGTGAAAAGAATTTTCAAGTATCTTAAAGGAACAGCTGATCTGGGATTGTGGTATCTTAGAGAATCAGATTTTAAACTAATAGGTTACTCAGATGCAGATTTTGCAGGTTGCAAAATTGACAGGAAAAGCACAAGTGGAAGCTGCCAATTTCTTGGAGGCAGATTGGTTTCTTGGTTTAGCAAGAAACAAAAGTCAATCTCCACATCAACTGCAGAAACAGAGTATATTGCTGCAGGAAGCTGTTGTGCACAGATTCTTTGGATGAAGAATCAGTTACTGGATTATGGGTTAACATATTTCAAAATTCCTATTTACTGTGATAATCAAAGTGCTATTGCTATGACAGGTAATCCAGTTCAACACTCTATGACAAAGCACATCAGCATCAGGTACCACTTCATCAGGGAACATGTAGATGAAGGTACAGTGGAGTTGCACTTTGTTCAATCAGATCAACAACTAGCAGATATCTTCATAAAACCATTGTGTGAAGCTACCTTTACAAGATTGGTAAATGAACTTGGAATGGTTTCAGGTTTTCTTTCTAAATCTGCTTAGTTTTGTTCTGTTGCATCAGACTATATGATCAGTATTTACAGAATTTAATCTCTTTGTGTATTCTGTGCTTAATTGAAAAATGTGTTTAAGTACTGACTGTTGTCTGATATATGTTTCTAAACTCTGATAAGTGATATGTCTGTTTAAGTAACTATTCAATCCTATGAGGATAACTGTGCTAGATGCTGAACTAGTAGTCTTCAATAAACAAGGGATCCCATGTAAGAAGTAATTATTTCTGTGGAAATCTATTGACACAAGCAAATTCTGATAATTGAGCTTAGTTGAGTTTACTTTGTCTATCTTATTACTAAGTCACAAACTAGAATAACGCTACTCATCTGTTAAGTTCTGATGCTAGTAAATCTGTTAAATGTACTAAGTGCTGATAAACCTCACTTATCAAAAGAAAAAGCAAAAGAATCAAGGATTAAAAATCAGGTACTCCTTTGAGATCTAGAGTAAAAATGTGGAAGGGAAGACCCAAGTGCATTGCTGGTATTAAGTAATATGCATCAGAAAAGCAAATAAAATATTTTCTTGGTGACTTTTCACACTCTATTATTACTGGAGAAATACTCTGATAATAGCATAAATTCTGATAAGCAGTCGTGACTCACTTACACTGAGAAGCCACTGTAAAATGGAATTTAAAAAGATGCATAAAATTAGCACAAAATAGTTGAGGTGGACTCAAGCATGAACTCATTCAACAGTAGGTTTCAGAATAATGACAGCTCTTTAGCAAAGTTTTAGTTATGCCTTATTTCTAAGATGTACTGAAGTGAATCAGACTTTACTCTTTGTCTGATATTTAGCTTAATGCACACACTAATCACTCCATATGAATGATGAAAATCACTGTGGTGATCTATGTTATTTTAGATGAACAATCATTGTGTCACATTGCAAAAATTCTGAGGACAAGTTCTGATTGCATGTTCTGATGATTAAGTTCTAAAGAATATAAATCAGAATTTGTGAGAGGACTTACTAAGATAGGCATTTTTTTTTGAGTTAAGAAATTATGTTCTGATGACTGTTAAATCCTGATACATATTCATATTATGATGACCATATAAATTATTTTTTAATTTAAGTTCTGATTTTCCTTTATCAGTACTTACTCATCTGATTTATCTTGGTCATTTTCACTCGATTTATTTTCAGAATATTGATGTTGCAGTGAACAATAATCAAATAAGTGGGAACGGTTTCAATTCTGAATTAAAACTGTTTCACCTTGATTAATGGAATATCTGGGTAAGTGGAACGGTTTTTCCTTGAAAAACTGCAAGTGGGTAAGTAATGATTACTGTTTTCTCGTGCCCAGTAACTATCCGTTATTACTGCATGTCTGACAGGTGTCCAACGGTTACAAGGAGGATTGCTTTGAGAGATGAATCTGATATTGAGGAACAGGTTCCTTCTTCAGAACCTGTTGTTCAAGAAGCTGAGAAAGTGACTTTTCAGAAGGATTCTGGAATTGGGGGATCTAGGCTTCTCAAGAGGCTTAGAAGAATGACTATTCCTGAAACTCCCAAGGAATCCATACCTACAAAGAGATACAAGAAACAGAGGGCAAAACGGCCAGTTTCAGATGATGAAAAAGCAGCAGCTAAGGAAGGGGATCAGGAATCTTTGATCTCACAAGAAAAGGAATCTGCTTCAGTCCCTACTTCTCCATCAACTCCAACTCAGGAAGCTGTTACTGAAAAGGCCACCACAACATCTATGTCTCCTGTTCAAAAATCTGTATCTCCTGTTGATCCAGGCACAAGTGCTGATATTAATGTTCAAAACTTGGTTGTGCCTGAAGTAATTCTCTTAGAAGCTCCAACAGCAACTAATCCATCAACAACACCTGTTACTGATGTTGTTCAAACTCCAGAGTTATCTACTACACCTTCTCTGCATCTAGATGCTGATGATCAGAATATAGGTGAGCATCAGGATATGGCTGTTGATCAGAACTCAGAACCAGATCAGCAATTAGAGGATGTTGAAGCCTCTATTGCTACTCACACTGTTGTTTTATCAGAAGATACTGATTCTTTAAGTTCTGATGCTGCAAATGCTGGAGATACTGGTGATGCTGCTCCAAATGCAGATGCTAATGAAGCAGGTCCTTCAGGACATGCTCCTCAACAAACTATTCTTAAGTCTGAACTTGTTAAGAAGTTTGTTACCAGAGAAGCACCAGTGCCTTGGAGTGAAACTCCTGCAGGACAGGAGTGGACTAAGGAATGGAACTCAGTTTTCTGTGTTCCAACTGCGAAGCATCTTGCTGAGCAATTGACAAAAGCTGATGAAATGTTAAATTCTGATGATTTCAAAACACAGCTTAGAGTCACTGCATTGAGTACTAAACATCTACAAGGTCTTCATTCAACTACTCATGCAGAGCTACACAAGATTCGGGAAGAATTTATCAAACAAGATCAAGTTCACAAGATTGATAAGAAACAATTCTTCAAACCTACCTTTGACAGGATTGCTTTTATTGAGAAGACTCAAGAGAAACAACAAGCTCAGATTGATGATATTCTGAAAAATCAAGCTTCTCAGCAATCTCAACTTACTGAAATCCAAGCCTCAGTGGAATTGCTTGTCTCTCTTCTATTACCTGCTGATGCCAAAAAGGGGGAGAAAGTAATTAAGTCCAAATGCAAGACTGATACGACACTGAAAGGAAAGGATGATGAAAAGGATGACCAAGGAAACTCTGGAATGGGTAGAGGTCATAGTCAAGGTAGAGGTTTCTCATCAAGAAAAGCTGAAATCACAAGTCACGGGACAAGTTCTGATGCTGGAAAAAGAATTAGTTCTGCTACTAGTAAAAGGATAAGTTCTGATGAACTTTTAGATCTTGATGAAGAAATGTCAAGAAAGTTATTTCTTCAGAAAAATCCAGGAATGGACTTGGAGAGTTTAATGGAAGAAGAAGCCAGACTTAAATCATAAAAAGTCACATCTAAATCTGAAGCTTCTGGTAAAAAGATACTTCCAAAACTCAAAGGCATTGTGATAAAAGAAAGGACAAATACTGAAGCAACATTGGCTAAATCACAACCGCAGATAGATCCAAGATCCAAGGGTAAAGAAAAGTTTGGTGAACCTATCAAGGTTTATGTGCCTCCTGAGAATGAAGAAATCACTGATGAAAAGGATGATCTTGCTCTGACTTCAAGAAAAGTTCTTAAAACAACCTCTAACATGGCTCAAGTTGTTAAGAGTCAAGAGACAGTAAGTTCTGATATTCCAAAGAAGCAAGTAACCTCTGACATAGCTCAAGTTAACTTGATATCAGAAGATAGACCAAAGAAACTCCTACCAGGATTCACTAAAGCAAAACAGACTCAACCTTTGAAGACTGCTGCAAGTGGTTTTGAAGCAAAAGTAGTTACTGGAAAGGAAGAAAGAGATAAAACTGGATTGGGAAGTGCTGATGAAAGAAGAATACAGAACACTACCAATGATCCAACTTCCTTAAGTGAATCAGGTATTGGAGCAACTCCTGAGAGATTGAATCAACTAGAATCTGTACAAATGGTTTACCATACCTACTTGAAAGAACACATCTTATTGTACTTCATGACAGATGGTAGGGTTTATCATATAAGGCAAAATGCCATTCCATTGAAGTATTTTGAAGAATTGGAGCATGTACTATTCTTACTTCAAGTGGATGACAGATTGACAGGAAGTGCTGCAAACTATTTGAAGGATCAGATTCAGAGACAGAAAAGGCTTTATTCAGTTAAGTCTGACAGCACATATGTTCCAAAGTACAGAGATCACAAGGGTGATATAGTTGAAATGAAGCCCAACACTGCTAAAATTATAACTACCTTTCTGGGTTACAGGGCTGTGGAATTCAATCTTGAGTCTGATAAAGCTTATTTGATCAGACTGGATCAGGATATAAGAAAAGCAAAGATTAATGATCTCAGGGCTGCAATCTTTCAAATTGGTGAAGATAATGCAGAGCTTAAAGATGCTAAAAGGATGATGATTGATGAACTTAGATATGCTGAGAGATGTTTGTTGAAGAACTATCTCTGAACAACTCCTGACATCAGAGAGATCAAAAGATGAAGCCAAGTCAAGATCTACAACTGATTAAATTCTGATATTTGTACAGACTGAAGCTGTTATCAGAAGTTAAATATTGGTAAAGCTTTAAGGACTGTAAGTTGTAGTTATCTAGTCTAATTCTCATGCATTTGTACTTAATGTTTTTGACATCATCAAATATCTGTTAAACTTGTATATTATGCTAATTTACAAGTTGGGGGAGATTGTTAGATATATTTGATAATGTCATGGCTAATATGATTTATGTTTAGTTTTCAGATCTTACTTAAATAGGATAAATCAATACTTACTGGAAGTCAGGACTTAAGGATATCAGTACTTATATCATCAGGAGATAATCATCATAAGATGGATATCAGAACTTAAGTGCTGAAGGACGTTCAGATAAGGACAGTAGCTGATTAAAGGAAAGAAGATCGAGATAAACATAAGAAGAGATATGCATGAAGAAGGAGTTTCGTGAAGAATGGAATACTTGGAAGAAAAGATATCTGATTGATATATTTTAGGAAGCAGAATTATATTCCATATCAATTAGCGATTATCTTGTAACTGTGTAGTATATAAACACAGACATAGGGTTTACACTCTAAATGTTATCATATTTGAGAAGATTATTCATTGTAACCCTAGCAGCTCTCGTGATATTTGTTCATCACTGAGAGGTAACAGTTCCATACTGTAATAGAGTTTATTATTTCAACAAAGTTTGTTTTCTGTTACTTGAAATATTAAAAGTTTGATTTGATTGTATTTTACACTGTATTCACCCCCTCTACAGTGTGTGTGACCTAATAACTTGTCTTCCAAAACCTTCTTGAACTGTGCCCAAGTGTACGATTCAGGATTTTCTTCAAGATACACTGCTTCACTCTTTCTCTTTTCCATGAGCCACCAGTCGAAATCGCTTCCTTGCAAATACACAGCTAAGTTGACCTTCTGCTGCTCATCACTCCCTAGAAGTTCGAAAGCTTTTTCCATCTCTTAGATCCATATCTCAATGATAGTCGGGTCTGTTGTTCCCTCAAAAGCAAGCGTGTTCAAAAGCTTGAACTGAGAGACGATGTTGGGCTTTGGTTATTGATTCACAAGCACAGCTAGAGTTTCAGTCAGCTAGTCAAAGACATTTACTCCTTCATCATTGTTTCCATGATTGTCATTCTTGTTCTGATTGTTGGTGTTCTCCCTGCCCATCTTTTCTAAAACATAAAAAATAGTTTCTAAACTTATAGTCAATAATCAAAAGCACAAAAGTCAAGTATATCAAATAATCATACAAACAAATCCCTAAATCCAAAATAATTTACTAAGACCCATACGATTGTCTCTAGGATCACATCCTAGGGAGTGTACTAGTCTCATATCTAATACACTCCTAAGAACATCCTTCTCTAATACCAACTGTAACAGTCTGCCTTTTCGAACTAATAATTCTAAATACAATTTAAATAAAGCACATTTTTTTATTCGAAAAATCAAAATATCATGAAGGTCTAATCATCGGCCAAACTTATAAAATCCAAAACCATAAAATCGGATATGCAACTTCATAAATTCAATAATCAATGTCTAACTGATAATTTAAATTTATTCTAAAGGTACGCTAGTCTTATTCAAATAACAGAAAAAAAGCAGCACAAATCTCCACATAGTTCTCATTCCGCATTCTTAATATCCTCCAAATATTCCGAACCTGAAATATTAAAAGGGGTGAGCTACAAAGCTCAACAAGTACAAGTTGACTAACTATTTAACTCATATCAATGGTTATTTTATTAAAATAATTTTCTCAAAACAATAACAATTTGTAAAATATATTCTAAAATAAATCCAACCCATTCTAAAATTCAGAATTTAAAACAGAACATAGTAGAATTTGTAACAAAGTAGAACAGAGTAAAATGGAATATAACGATAATTCTTATAAATACCACGGTCTTGATCTATGACCACACTTAATTTTCATCTTATTCTTATTCTTTATACCTCACTTTTCCGGTGGTCGGCATATAAAATTAAATAATTACGCGCCCTTAAGAGTTATCTAAAGTTGCATACTTATGCGCCTATTAAGGATATCTAAGGCGAGTTCTGGACCTATAGCGTAAATTACGAACAAGTTAGAAAACGTAAAGACTTGAGTCTAAAATTCATAAATATTTATATCTTATAAATTCGAAAACAAAATTCTTATATCTTCTACTAAAATCAAAAAAAGAATCAGAATATCTTTTCGAAAAGTAAAAGTAAGTCAAAAGTACTTATCTCAAAGTTGACACTTAAAATCCGAAATTTATAACAAGAACAAATCCTATAATTTAATAAGCAGAACACAATTAATTATTCAAATTTTGAGCGAATTTTATTTCACAACAGACCAGGCGTTAAATCAATTGAAGCTGGACAGATACTTTAATCTAAAATTTAATCACAGCAACTCAAAATACTTGTTTTAATATTATACGCCCAGACAACAAATAAACCATGCATTTAATAAAGCACTAAAAAACAAATGAGTTTCAAAGCCTATGGAAAATGGCACACAGAGATAATCCAAATACATAGCATGGAGCTTCTTGTACATTTTCAAAGTTCAACATGTAATTTTTCCACCTCTTAATATATATCTAATTTATGCACTATTATATATACAAGCACTAGCAATTAGTCACAAAAGCACATAAATTTTGGCTAATAATTAGTGACATTTTGGGCATTTTCTCTGCATAAACAAAGTTTGGAATTAATAACACATATTAAAATATTAACTAACCGCATGCAACTTGTTCCTTTCTTGAAATTATAAAATAAGAAAAGTTATCTAGAGTTTGCTCCACTTAAAATTTAACGTTTTTTATTTCTTGTAAAATAAAATAAGCTAGTACATGTTATGAACAAATTCGTGACACTGCTATTTCATGGCAGTCAATATAATATCAACTTTTATAATATTAATCAAATTGCCAAGACATATTTCATATAATTCCATATAAAATGAGTCATCATGCTTCACAGATTTCAAGACGATATATATATATATATGATATTAAAAAACATGCTTTTTGAGCAGAAAGAACATCGACATATTAAATAATTTATACCTATACGGCTATACTGTAAGCTGGCATCACATATTTCAAATAAAAATGAAAGAAGCAGAGGCAGAGTATGTATACAAATAGATTAAACAGGAAACATGGCATACATCTATGATCACAGAACACGGACACATATATGTAATAAAACAAATAAGTAGAGAAAGCTTCGGGGTACCTCTTTTCTTCGATGACCCTGTACAAGTTTTAATTATTGTCTATTGGGTTCTTACAAAGGCACACACAACCCTTTTTTTTAATTATTATATTACCAAATTTCCTCCTAATTGATTTTGCATCCTTTCTAAGTAATTTCTTAAAATAAATTATTACACACACGGATACCTAAAATTAGAAAGATATTGATTTCCTAATTTATTCTCACACTTCTTTTCACAAAAAACAAATCTTTTACCAACTCAAATAACTTGCACAAAAAGTTTCCGGATTATTCTAACTAAAAATATTTATCTAAATGAATTAATATCTATTATCTAATAAATTAATTAAAAATAAAATTATGGATTTTACATTATGAATCAACACAAAAGAAGGATTTTCTTATAAAATACTCCCTCTGTCCTATTTATTTCTATACACTTTCCTTTTTTGGATGTCCCACTCAATTCTATATATTTCAAATCTTACCCAAAATAGTAAAGTTTTAAAATATAAAAATTAACACCACCCCCTTACATCCACTCATTTCTTCCACTACACCCACTATATACATTAAATATTGATTGGACCCACCACTTTACCCACTATTCTTACTTTTTCTCATTAAATTACATATTTTCTTAACCTCTGTGTCCAAACGATTTGTATACAAATCAATGGGACGGAGGGAGTAGCATTCAAGAACGTAGAAGTGACACCAAAAAAATAATTTGTACCAAAAAAATAATTTGATTAAATTTGTTAACTTGCAGATTGACATAACTTGGGGCTAATCAACAATGAATGAAGTAAGCACTAAATCTTGTTGAATTTAGCTAATCGATATATAACTAGAAAAGAAGTAAGCACTAAATCATTAAATATGTTAACAACCCTCCAAGAGTAGAAAGTCCTAACATTTAAAGGCTTTCCCAGGATGATCTTACGAGTCTCGTCTCCTTAAAAATAAACCAACTTTTCTGCTATGAAGAACATCAATCTCATTTTTTTTATCATTTTGAAGACAAACCCAAAGCACCAGTACGATAAACGCCCGATTTCTTATCTTCACTTTCAATACGAACATGATTCACCTCGGTGACTGTGTCGTCTTCGTGTGTCAGCTTACTTTTGTTTTTTGACTGAAAGGGTGAAATACGACAAGACTAGGAGCGACACCTTTAGTATTCTCCCTTGTATTCTTTTTTATAACTGCCCAGAGAGCAATCAACCAACTAACAAAGAATAATGTGTACTTGTTTAGAATGAGAGCCAAAATCCTAGACCATAATTTGGGGCGCGTATATAACAAACTGAAAAGTCTTCAGTCCAAGAGCTCTTTTATTCCCTTTTTTATCACTAAAAGAAAAGAATTTCACGAGTTGTTTTTTATCACCACATCCCCGTATAAAATTCATTTTATAAATAATAAATAAATATACAAATAAACACAAGCGATTTATGAAGATAGACTTTGTAAACAAAATCTAACTACCAGATACGACCAAAAAAATCTAACTACCACATTTTTTTAAATTTTAGATAGGTAAAAAATTTAAAATTCATAATTTATCCTAAATTCATCTAGGTACTCATAAACTAACTTCACAGTAATCAACAACCAAATTATTAGATAACCTATGTAACAGAAAAATAATAACCACTGTAATTTGAAAATAAAACACGTAAATTTAGTGACATGCAAAAGATTTATTAGAAATATAAAATTGAAACAGTAAGCTGATAGTACATGGTTGACGTTATCAGCTTGTTGTCTACACATTATATATACCAAATTCTTTTCTTAGCACGCTAAAACGTT
This sequence comes from Apium graveolens, assembly GCF_009905375.1. Lineage (NCBI taxonomy): Eukaryota > Viridiplantae > Streptophyta > Magnoliopsida > Apiales > Apiaceae > Apium > Apium graveolens. Next base: position 72,419,008 of record NC_133653.1, on the reverse strand, counting down.
ATTCATCCAAGGGCTTTGTGAGCATGTCATCTAATTGATCATCAATTGCTAAAAATATCAACTCAATATGACATTTTTGACATTTTTAAACATTACACTCAATAAATAATGTTGAACATTAATATGCTTTGTCATTGAGTGATTCACTGGATTTTTTGAAATGTTGACGGTGCTAGTGTTCTCAAAGTAAGTTAGAGTTTACTTATAATTAATTCCAAAATCGTTGAGTTGTTTTCTCATCCATAACGTTTATCAGCAATAACTAGTGTTCTCAAAGTAAGTTAGAGTTTACTTATAATTAATTCCAAAATCGTTGAGTTGTTTTCTCATCCATAACGTTTATCAGCAATAACTACCAACTACTAGATATTCTCCTTCATATGTAGATCAAATAAAAGTGGTCTGATTCTTACTTAACCAAAGTGCCAAACTTTTTCCCAAAAATGCCCAAAAATCACTTGTACTCTTTCTATCAATTTTACTATGTGCATAATCTGCATCACTATACCCAACAATATCAAATGCATTTATAACAGGATAAAATAAATCAAGAGTAATAGTTCTACTTAAATATTTGAATATTATTTTAAAAGCATTCAAGAAAGACTATTTGGTTTAGCTTAAAATCTTGCACAAACACATATAATATATCGGGTATAGAGGCTGTAAGATATAATAAACTACCAATCATACACTGTAAGTTCGAACATCGTTACCTTGTTCATCAGTTGTCATCTTGCTAATAACACTCATCGGTATTGATTTTAACTTCATATTTTCTTTTGAGTAAGTCTTTGATATACTTGGATTGATATGTATATATGTCTTCAAGATTTTGCTTGATTTGAAGATCCAAGAAATATTTGAGCTCTCCTAGCATGCTCATATCAAATTAACTGTGGATACACTAAGAAAACCACTTGCATATTGAATCATTAGTAGCACCATATAAAATATCATTACCTTTAAACATAGTAAATAATGTGGGATCGATTGTACCTCGAATGAAACCATTTTTATTAAAAATTCACTTACTATTTCATACCAAGAATAATGAACTTGCCTTAACCCACATAATTTTTATTTAATTTGAGCGCATGGTTAGGATTTTTTCATTCTTAAATATAATAGGTTGCTTGACATAAACTTCTTATTTTAGAAATTCATTTAAGAAAGCACTTTTTACATGTATTTGATGTATCATCAGCACAACTCTTGTGCATCTAAAATCGATAATCCATGCATTTAAATGACATGTCTTCAGTATCAGTCTTCACATTCCAAGTATTGCATTTGAGTAAAGATGGATGTTGGATTAAGTCTAGTAGGTGTTAGCTACAAGTTGGATGTTTAAATTTATGGTTTCGTAAATAATCAACTTGGATCATAGCATATTTCATACAAACAAAGAAATTATAACTGTTGGTGCAATAAATCCATGGCATTTTCATGTGACATATGTCACAATATCTAAAAATGGAATTAATATTTAAGTAAGTATATTGAATTTTTTTAGTATTACAAGGATTAATACGGAGGACAAGGAACTCTTTTGGGTCTTGGGTTTGCAATCATACTAGGTAATTTTGCACAAGTTTTATGGAGTAAGAATTCAATACATTTTTCATCTATTTCACTAGTATTAGTACTTGGGAAGCCCATGATGTGTTGCGACTATAACTAAAAATGAACGATTTACATGAGACTTTTTTTTCTTAAGGCATTACACCCATCATCCCATCTAGAAAAGTAATCTTCAATCAAGAGCGGTGTAAAGAAGATACTCTTCTATTTCTTTTTTAGTCTTTATCAGAGGAACATGTATAGACCTACTTGTTACATGTAGATCTGCACAAACTTACTTTTAATCATTTATACTTGGCCTCTTTCTTCTTTATCTTTTGGAATAACTTGTGTTACTACTTGCTAGCGAACACTTTGAGTGCATTAGTTTATTTGTTCATGCAAACAAACTAAAATTCTCTAATTTTCCACAAATTTATCATAACGTAAAGTTTAGCACGTGATAAAAGTGAAGTAAAAAACTTATGAACAAGCTAGGAACTGAATATAGTGGGGAACATTAAGAAAAATCTCTTAGTTTACAATAATATTCGAGTGATCAATTCAATATTATTTCTAGTTGCTCTTAAATAGATTGTACATATATTGCTTCGGTTGTCTAATTGTATAATACAAGAATATGCACCGTCCTACAGGTTTGGGTGAATAAGGCTGCCAATTTTATAATTTACATTATGTTTGGCTTAGATTCTTTTTTTTCCTTCCAGATGTGTAAGTCTAGAAAATGTAGTTAAAAATACTCGTGATAAAAAAATTTACTGCGTAAGAAATAATTTACATCACGAACGAATGGCTAATTGTATTGTAATACAAATGTTTTCTATGTTGTCCAATATATAATATCTAGCGATAGAGGTAGTAATATGTACTTAATTTGTACACATATGATAGAACCTCTATCTATATGCTTTTGTGATTTTAATATGAACCCATGCGCCCAAATCAACTCATATTACTCGTGAATGCATGTTTATAATTTTCTACATATTAATCACTAACCAAGAATCCAAGATAACAAACTATGGGGATAAAGTTCAATTTTATTTGCAATTCAAATAATAATAATTTTTACGTGCACAAATACCCTTATTTTTAAAGGGGTTTTCACTATTCATTTTTGTCGTTCACTTACGTTTTTCTTATCTAGTTTCCTCTTAGTTTCATATAATAGTTTTGTGCTCTATAAAAAATTCAGGATGAAATGTGAATTATTTTGTCAGACGATATTCCACGACAAACAAAAATTAAATCGAGTCATTGCACATTGATAAATAATCTGTTATGTTTTATTAATAATAAAAATTATACTATTAAACTCAAAACATAGACCTGTATCGATTGCTTAATTTCAAAAAGCTCAATCAAATTTGGTAGATATAAAATGCTCTAATGAGGATTCAGGATTTGCTGGGTACTATATGGTATCAAGATTTTCCTGGCGCCGGGGACGGGCGTCATGATGCATGTCTGACAGGAAATCAAGATTTAATCAGTATTACTGATTGATACAGTCGTAGTGCTCGAGGAGAGTTTGATATGTCGGTTCTTGATTTGTAGGAACACAACTCTTGATTATGATATGTATAAAAATAGGATAAATATCTTTAGAACTTATCATGTAATTGACAGAGCAGCTGTGTAGTATATAAACACATAATAGGTTATCATTTAGATTAAACTGAATCTCGAGTATCATTGTAACCTAGCAGCTCTCAAGAACATCAGATTTTTTTAGAGAGAGTTTGTAACAGTTTTATCAGATTTAATAAGCTGTTATCATTCTTACATCCTGATTTCGATTTATTGATATATTTATATCCAACCCCCCCCCAAAACAATTATACACTTACTAACAAGTGGTATTAAAGAAGTATGATTTAATTATAATAAAAAAAGATCAAAGATGTCAGGAAGTAAGTATGAAAGCGTGAAAATTCCAATCCTGAAAAAGGCTGACTACTCAACATGGAAGGTGAAGATGCTAATGTTCCTTGAATTTATTGATTATAATTATCTTGACATAATCAATGAAGGACCATTCTTTCAATAGAAGCTTGTTCCATTAAACCCTACTATTTTTGAACATTATATAATAAAGGAAAGTCCAGAATGGTCTTCTAAGCCATGCTTAAGGATGCTAAAGTCAAGAATATTCTTCATAATAGTTTGGACACTGTTATGTTAAACATAGTGATTGCCTGCAAAACTGCAAAAAAATATGGGATGCACTAGAAACATAGTGTCAATGAACTCTTGAAATTAAGAAAAATAGAAGGGATGTTCTTATTCAAAAATATGAATAGTTTAAAGCAAGATCTGATGAGGCTCTTACTAATACATATGACAGATTTTTGACTATATTAAATGATCTGTCATTAGTTGGTAAGGAGTATGACAACGAAGATTCAAAAACTAAGTTTCATAGAGCTCTACCTGAAGAATGGGACACTCAAACCTCAATTATCAGGCATCAGTACAATATTGATAAGTATTCACTGGATGAAATATATGGGATGCTAAAGACCCATAATTTGGAGATTCAACAAAGGAAGAATAAGAAAAGAAACAAGATGAAGTCTGTTTCCTTGAATGCTAAAACTCATAAATTCAAGGACAAGACTGGTGAAAATTCAAGGAGAAGAAATGTTGTTGTCGTGTCAGATATTGACATTACGTTAGATCCTGATACTGATACTGATGAAGATTCTGAGATAGAGCTAGATGACCCACAAGGGATTCAGATGTTTGTAATGTTAGTCAAAGGATTCAGGAAGATGAGATTCAGAAAATCACAGAAAAATGGTGCTTTCAATAAGAAGTTTTCTAGAGGTGACAAAGGCAAGTTCAGAAAGAGGGAATACAATGATTCAAATGGCAGACAGTTTGACAAGTCGAAAGTGAGATGTTACAACTGCAATGATAGAGGATATCTTGCTACTGAATGTCCTAAAGTAAGTGGACATTAACTTATCACCTCAAGAAAGGATTGGATGGACTCATCAGGATCTGACATTGATGGTTAGTGCTATGCAATGATGGTAAATCATGAAGAAGATATCTAATCTGCTAATAAGGTATCAATGCTTGTTTTTCCTGTGAATACTGATAATATTTTTGATCCTTTTTAAAATCTCTTCATGTTAATTTTAAGAATAAGTCCCTTGAAAAAGATAGACTGATTTCTGAGAATAATGAACTTAGACAGAGAAATGATCACCTTAAAGCTGAGTTAATATATATGCATAAAACTGAATCTACATGTAGATACCCTTATCAGGGATAATAATAAACAAGTAGCCATGCAAATTAAACAACACACGTGATCATAACTTAAATTAACACGATGTTTAATTATACTACTTACTGACTTAATTATATTTATAATTCCACATAGCACATATAACAATAATTAATATAATTTTTTGATGAAACTAAGAGAAATAATCTTTAGCTAACAAACATAAAATGTAATAATTTGCAAAATAGATATTACGAACTTGCAAAATAATGTTCAAGTAGCACAGTGGTTAGAGCTCTTACAAAGTAACTATAAGACCTAGGTTCGATTCCTTAGAAAAAAAAATTTTATAACACCCAAACCCACAACCGAATGCGTACTGGACCTTATAACCCACCACGGTCAGCCTAAAAAAAGCTAGCTATTTGGTACACATTAGTTGTTGACTTGTATCTATAAAGGTCTCAAGCACTCTTATTTTTATTGATGTGAGATGTTATAAACACCCCCTCTTATAGGCTCGACATCCTCGTCGAGTTCATAAATACACATACGGAACCCGGGCCGTGCCTCTGCACTTCCGGTCGGGCAGATCTCTGATACCATTTATAACACTCAAGCCCACAACCGAATACGTACCGGACCCAACAACCCACCACTGGTCATCCCGAAAATGCTAGCGATTTGGTACACATTAGTTATTGACTTATATCTATGAAGGTTCAAATCACTATTATTCTTATCAATGTGGGATGTTATAGTTAGCTTCCTCTATTTCAGCTTCATTTAACTCCTCACCAGCTTTAGCAATTGTAACCTTAATTTCTCAAGTTTTAGGTTCACGGGCCACAAATGTAATGGTTTTTGCAAGTGCCATACATTTGGTGTCTACAGAACTATGAATAACAAGTAAAAATGATTTAAAGTAAAACAGTTATAGGAACAGAATTCATAACTCGTTAGAAAACAAGTAAAATATATATAAACTAGATATCAAAACTATCATGCTCGGTAAAACAATAACATCAGTAGTGTACTGTGTATAAAATACCAGAGAATAATTCTAGCATGCCATTTTCATTTCCAAATCCACTGTATAGACTACTTGTTCCGTTACGGGAACCACAAAGCCAAATCAGATACGTACGGATATTTGAAGAAAGTTGATCAGGCTATCAACACCAGACGGCTCTAACTGCCATTCCATTTACCTGTTCCAGAACTCAGAGACTAGCTAAGTCTCTAACCTACTGGACTAATCGGTTATATAGTGCGCGCAACCGAATTAGCCTCTTACACCACCTCAATAGGCTTACTCTGGCCCCAATGTATCCCATATCTGATCATTTTATCCAGTTTTCAAAACACTGGTACCTATCTCATTTTAAAACCATTCGTTTTACCAGCACACATATAAAATCTAGTTCGCAAATCATTTCATTTGAGATAGTTACCTTTCGAAGTTACTTTTCCACAAAATAATTTGAAAACAGTGATTTATAACTACGGGGGATACGTAACGTAAATGTTTTTGTTCCATTACGAGAATAAAACATTTAGCTATTCATATATACTGAACCATAAAAGAATGGTCAAAGGTACTTGCCTTGCAGAGCTTTATAACTATTACTGATCGATTCTGAGCCGACTCAGACGCTCAGGCTTTATCGTCTAACCTCTAGATCATCTTGGATTCGACTTTAACACTGAGGTTCTTCAGTTAAAACCCTACTGAGCTTGTCGACGGTCCACTAGGTTATCCTCAGTTTGACTTCAACTCTTGAGTCCTTCAACTAGAACCTACAGAGTCGAATTACCATAAGTTAGACGACCAATTACGCTTGACAAATCCTCACAACAGTTCTACCCGACGATAACAAAAACCGACCCGTAAATATACGTATTATAATAACACACACAACAATTAGGGTTCATGTTTCCGAAAATCGGTTCAGTGCTCGTTTCCAGAAAATACGTATACTCATAATTTCACGAAATCAGGGTTATTGATTTTATCAAATTATTTCATCACATCGTATAATCAAGTTTCATATAAAACACATATATATATCAATATAACCACTCGACGTCCCGATAATCGTCAGATACACTCTCGTATTTATGTAGATAATTTTTGCGAAAATCGGACAGCGTCTCCTTTGTTTATCGGACTACCCGTCGAACAAATCGACGTCTCAACCAACAACCATTCCAACAATCAATCCAAGAATTATAATTCATCAACCAATTTACGCGCTCGACTCCGATATAAAATATATAATTTTTATTTCAAAAAATAATTTTACGAATTAAATAAATGTTTTAAAATTTTAGGACTCAAAATTAATTCATCACGGTCCACCGTCGACTCGCCGAGACTCATCGCTGACGACGGTAAAATTCGTGGGTACCCGAATAATTCGGGTTTCTGACGCGAACTCCACCGATTTATAATAATAGTTTTTCGCATAAAAATCTTTTAATCTCACGAATATTACTCGAACATTTCTGCAGAAAAAGAAATATTACTAAAATTAGTAAATATTCCCAGATTACAACCGCAAAACAGAATACGGCCAAGATGACCGAAATCAGGTAACACGGCAAAGTAACAACAGCAACAGAGAAACAAAGAACCGAGACCATAATCCAGAAAAAGGAACAGATACCATACCATAATCGTCCAACTGGTACACACACGTATGTATATGCGTGTATATATCAGCCAAATAGAATTCAGAGTAACCAGGGGATGAAACACGGAAGTAATGCCGGAAAACTCACCGGAGTTGACAGCATCGGCAGAGCAGAGAAAGCGGAGGAGAAAAATAGAACAGAGAGAAGAACGAGGGAGAGAGAGGAGACGGAAGAGATGAGAGGAGAGGAGAGAAATAAGGGTATGAGAGAATTCGTATTGTTTTTGTTTTGTTTTTATTTTTATTTTTTGTTTTCAATTCATCTGAAACTAACACGTATCACAAGCAGCACAAATCAACTGCCACGTGTCGAATTTGACTGTAAACCTTATCTCTTATCCGGGTTTTAACAAAAATAACGAATAAAATGGCGGGTAATATAAACCCGAAAATTACCCAACTAACTTTAAAATGTTGCAAATACCCCGAAGTTACTAAAAACATAAATTTTTAAATTTTTAAATAATTTCTAAAACGCAACTTGTACCCGCTTTTTAACATTTACCGAAATAACGCGCGGGTGAAATTAATCCCAAAAATTCCCAAAAAATTTTAAAATTCTCAAAATAATCCGAACTTAAATAAGTACGAGTTTCATAATTTTTGAAGAATTCTAAAATTAAATACGGATTTTACGAATAAATGTAATCAGAAAATCATACAGGGCTAAATAATTGATGAAATATTGATTTCTAACTTTTATAAAATCCCAAAAATAATTATTGTAATTATGAAACCATAAAAATAATTTTAGAGACATTCCAAATATTTATGCAAATAAATTTGCACTAAATTCACTTTTAAAAGTGAAAATGATTCAGTACAACTCAATAATTAATTACACGAACAACCTGGTACACCATAAATCACACATATATAATAATAAAACAACACCGAGCCGACAGAAGCTATACACGTATTTTATTTATTTAATAATTCCATAATGATATATTTAAATAATATAAAAATACACGAGTCGTTATATCCTTCCCCCCTTAAAAAGATTTTATCGTCAGAATCTGATTTAACCTAACAAATGAGGATATTTATCAAGCATATCTGACTCTAACTTCTAGGTAGACTTTTCGACTCGAGGATTTATTCAAAACATACTTATTAGGGATATAAACTCCTTCCTATGGACTCGCTCTTAACGATCCAGGATTAGGATCAATCATTCCATGCAAAATAAATTTGGATAAGAGCCCATTGGCTCCTAATCAATGACTTGGTTCAAATCAAATATATATTGCCTTAACATTGACACGTGGAACACATTATATATATATATATACATTGCAACTGCGGCGACAACATCAACTCATAGACAACTTTGCCTATATTTATTTATACCTCTAACGGTTCAATACATTTAGGACTCTACTTGTCCCTTCTATTCAAACTTAACCAAACTCTTTCAAGGTGAAACTTTTACCCGCACCAGCGATCCTAATTCTATATCCGTATTCTTTCGATCCAATTCCGTTTTCTTTCTTTGTCTATCCCGAGTTGTTCCAACTCTTTTCCGAATCAAAACCACTGCACTCTTGATGTACTAAATTAGCTCAGGACTTAACAATATCTCTACTCCCACTTTCTCTCAGTAGAGTGAGGACCCACGCTTATGTCCATACCAGGCTTCGCAAGGTAGCATTCTCTTACCAACATGATAACTATTAGCATAAAATACTCAATCCATAGTAGGTGATTACCTCAGTTTCCTTTTAAACTCAACATATATACTTTCCACATATCTTACATTGTCCAAATCATCTTCTCACTTTGACCCTTCGTCTAAGGATGATAGGCAGTATTTATTTTCAACTTAGTTTCCAAACATTCGAACACCTCTTAGTCATTTTCATCTGTCAAGGCTAGAAAGTAATCTCATATGTTCGCTTTTTATCATCTTCAGGTATTCGAACTCCAACTTTTACTCTTTCCGATTCTTTTATTAATTCCTCAGTAATCTTAATCATATTCATTTCTTCTCTTCTACTCAAGATATTTGTCCCTAAATGGACCTTACTTGGTTGGTAGTTACTCAAACAACTGGGGTTCATAATCGATTTTTTACCAGAATCTCATACTTTTGAAACTTAGTGTACAATTGCTACTTTTCAACCTTTCGCGGGCATTTCTTTAGATGTTCAACTTGGCATTTCTTAGTTCTTGAATGAGGCGAGGATGTTATCAATAAATACAATTATACCATCCAAGTACTCCTTATACACCATATTCCTTAATTTCTTATAGACAACCGATACACTGGTTACTCCACATATTATCACCAGAACTTGCAACACTCATAACTCATTCTAATCGCAATCTTTTTTATGTCTTCAGGCTGGATCTTAAGTCGATCCCTGAGAAATAACACGCTCCTTGAATTAAGTCACATAAGAAATTAATTCTTACTAGGGGTTACTTATTCTTATTCGTCATTTTCTTGAACTCCGGATAATTAGTACACAACATCATAATTCCATCCCTCTTCTCCAACAACCTCACTAGTGCACTTCAATGGACTATATTTGGTATGCTTATTTTTCTCCTTCCAATAACTTTTACGATTATCGAACTAATTATATTTTTTGCATAAATGGCCTTCAGAGACTCCAGGGCATTTATGTATGACTCAAATTTTCCCCAGCTTATGTATTCCCTTCTTCATATCTTTGCACCTGGTGGATCTACCTTTAGCTTATTATTCCTTTTCTCGCATGTTTGGAAAAACTTCTTGTATTGATTCTGTACCTAGAAATTTACCTTACTATTGGCTTCTTCTGATAATTAATCATTGCCCTGATTCCTTATCAGGGTCTTGAGCAGCTGATCTTTTACTCATATTATAAGTCTTAGCCTTGGATGTACTGGACGTCAAACCTTTCGATGCACTACCTCCCATGCTATCTCGAGAAGCACTTCTACAGTTCTTGGCAACATGCCTCACCTTGCCACAGTTGTAATAGATGACTCCTGGGTTTTCCACTTTACATTCTGACGCGTAGTGTCCTTTCTTCCCATACCTGAAATATTCAGTATTTGGCTTACACACTTCACCATACTTTTTACCACATTGCTTATACTCCGATATAGGCGACTTAACCGACTTGGCTTGATTAGAGCTGGCTGAGGTATTACTAATCCTGCTTAAAGAAATATTTTTCCCTCTAAATTCTTTATTCTTACTCCTTCCAACCTTTTTCTGAGACTTCTGGCTGGATCCTTCTTGACCTGATGCTTCTTTCATATCATCTATCTTTTGCTTCTTCTAAAAAACCACTCCTTGCCTTATGACAGGTCAACCAACCCGATCCTAAAATCACATCGAACCCTTCTAACTTGGAGGGTGTCAGATCAACTGCAACTACGTCCAACTTCTAAACACTCAATCTCTTGGTCCTTTTGAAAGTTCTATCTCTAGCTGAGCTGGATATTGGCCTTTGAGATGTAATATCTTGAATAACTGTTATACAACTCCTTGCAATATGCCCAATCTTTCCATAATCGTGACACGTAACTCCGGGAATTTCTGGATTACATTTCGATGCATAATGACCCTTACGTCCACATTTAAAATATTACACATTCTTTTTACACGAGCCACTGTGTCTCCTGTCGTAGGACTTGCAATCCACTGCTAACTTGACTGACTGGGCTGGAGTGAAAGCAACTAAAGTAACACTAGACCTAGCTTGAGATAAACTCTGTCTCCAGAATCTCTTACTTCTGGTTCGGCCAAACTGGTTCTCAAATCTCTGACTGGATTCTCCCTGGTCTGCCTTATCCATAACACCTTCCGACTTCCTTTTCTTATCACTTTCTTCCTTAACAGTCAACTTCCAGTCACCTTCCATTACTAGGGCGACCTGAACCATAGAGGAGTATGTCTTGAGTTGTAATGCCACAACTCCTCTACGAATTTCAGGCTTCTACCCTTGTTGGAACCTCCTTACTTTCTGAATCTCTGTTCTTACATACTTAGGAACTAATCGGCCAATTCTGTAAATTTGGCCTCATACTCCAACACACTTCTTTCACATTGTTTCAGTTGTAGAAACTCAATTTCCATTTGACTCTGCACACAATCTGGGAAATACTTTTCCAAAAACAACTCAGTAAACCTAGCCCATGGAACAGGGCCTTCTCCTTCTAACGCTCTGGTTGACTTCCACCAGTAATTTGCTTCATTCTTTAAGAAGTAATTTGCATAAAAAGTCTAAAAATTATCACTTACTTGGACAAGATTGAAAGCTTTCTCTATCTCTTTTAACCATGCTCCAACAGTTATTGGATTAGGTTCACCTTTAAACTCAGGAGGGTTAACATTCTGAAAGGATTTAAAATTAGCACTTTGGTTCACTCCTTGCTGTTGCTGCTGCAACAGTAGTTGTTGCTGCTGAACCTGTTGGATTAACTGCAATTGTTGTTGCTGCTGCTGGCGCAATAAGTCTAGAATTTCATTTATAGTTGGACCCTCGACAAAACTACTACTATTTTCTTTAGACTGGGTAACTTTCTTGGGTGGCATCTTCCTGGAATATATAAATGAGTTTATTCAAAACATACAAAAATTATTTGATAAAGGATATCACCGTTTAAACGGTGCACCTATTTTAGGAAAATGCTGCCCAATCACAGTACCCATGTCTTTCATATTGGGGTCCATTTATACAAGGAATCTAGATTAACAACCCTAGCAATCATAGCAACAATGACAGCAGCAGAATCAACAACAGGTCAAAAAACTAAAATATAAGAAAACTAACACCGTAGCATGGCTCCTCAATACAACAACAACTGACCAACTTCCCGTCACTGCTCCATTACCACACAAACACTAATCTGGTATAGTACAAGACTTAAACGGCTATATCAACCACCAATTACATAGAACAAGCTGGTAAATCATGCCAACTTAAGGAACACTGAAATCTTCTAGGCACCATAGTCCAAATTTCAACCCACCATTCCTCTAAGGATGATTTCTTATCACCCACAAGTAATTTACTAACCACTGAATTACTTTTCCTGAGGCTATAACTCCACTGATAGATTTTGAACCTTCGCTGCTACCCTTATTCGTAAATAACATTTGGATATAGGGCTTTCATTCTTCCCGACAATTAATTTTTATTTGCTTTCAGTAATAGGGACCATCAAAATTGCAGAAATTCATTATCATAGAATATCATATAAGGTTTCAAAATTAAGGGAATCGAACATGGAAGAAGTGAAGAAGATATAGGTATGACTGAGAGCAACCATACGAGTACATAAGATGGCCAGTCCTAGTACTGCACAGTTCACAACACGTACTTCAGTGGCGTCCCATCAAACCCTTTGGTCACATAGACAAATGGTCAATTCATATACGTTGTTTGCCCTAATCAACCGATAGAATTTCCGAGAAAAGAAATAATATTTAAATAGAAAATTCATAAATAGGGAGGGAAAAAATCTGAAATATAATGGGATCAATAGAATCCTAAGTTGCTTACTCCGAATTTGACTTCGTTGCAGATAAATAAGCAACTTATCGAGAAACAGACATTCATTCTGGAAAATAAAATATGTCTTAAGAAATGCGTATGAGATTTAAGGTATAACAATAATACTGATCCCCGCACTTCACGGAACTTGGTTGTCATAGCAGCCACCGACTATTATCATATTGTCTGAACTCACCAAGATCACACACTTCATCCAATAACACTCCTTAATATAGGAAATCCAATATTAAGGAATAACGTCGGTGTCTCTTCAACTGACACATCAAGGTTCGCTCAGACACTGAACTCTCGCGATCAGACTCATTTTTTCAAGAAGGATATCTAAACCTCTATCGGCATTGCCAATGATACATGTACGAAGGAAGCGTACTATAGGTTAGGGCAGTTCCGACCAATCCTCAACAAACGTCAGGGTTACGTCTCCGAAACCCTTGACTAAACTCATACACTCGCTCCTCTGATTGAGTTGCTGACTCACATCGATATGCAAACCTTCCTGCATTCTTTTAACTCTACTCTTAACCTAAATTAGGGACTCAAACCTGTAGCTCTGATACCAACTGTGACGACCTCAACCCCGGGATCAGGAGTTGATGTCATCAATAATAATAAAAATATAATATAATCCAACTTAACATAAACACGATCCCTTTACCAAGATCTTTTCCAGGTTTAAGTATGATTTAGGTACCACTATTACAGAACCGACTTACAACAACCATCCTGATGCAACTAACTTAACACAGCAACTCAACAGACCATCTATGGTCCAACACAACCATCTCAGAGGAGCCTGACACGGAGGGAACTGGAACTCTGCCCGACTATCACAGAAGAATCTCCTCGGCATCTGTAATACATATATAAAAACATTCTGCAAGGGTGAGCAATCAATTGCTCAGCAGTACCACTATATGAATAACAAGTAAAAATGATTTAAAGTAAAGCAGTTATAGGAACATAATTCATAACTCGTTAGAAAACAAGTAAAACATGTATAAACTGGATATAAAAACTAGCATGCTCTGTAAAACAATAACATCAGTAGTGTGCTGTGTATAAATACCAGAGAATATTTCTAGCATGCCATTTTCATTTCCAAATCCACTGTATAGACTATTTGTTCCGTTACGGGAACCACAAAGCCAATTCAGATACGTACGGATATGTGAAGACAGCTGATCAGGCTATCAACACCAGACGGATCTAACTGCCATCCCATTTACCGGTTCCGAAACTCAAAGAATAGCTAGGTCTCTGACCTGCTGGACTAATCGGTTATATAGTGCGCGCAACCGAATTAGCCTCTTACGCCACCTCAATAGGCCTACTCTGGCCCCAATGTATCCCATATCTAATCGTTTTATCCAGTTTTCAAAATACTGGTACCTATCTCATTACAAAACCATTCGTTTTACCAGCACACATATAAAATCTAGTTCGCAAATCATTTCATTTGAGATAGGTACCTTTCGAAGTTACTTTTCCCCAAAACAATTTGAAAATAGTGATTTATAACTACGGGAGATACGTTACTTAAACGTTTCTGTTCCATTACGAGAATAAAAAATTTAGCTATTCATATATACCGAACCATAAAAGAATGGTCAGGGGTACTTGCCTTACAGAGCTTTACAACTATTACTGATTGATTCTGAGCCGACTCGGACGCTCAGGCTTTATCGTCTAACCACTAGATCACCTTGGATTTGACTTTAACACTGAGGTTCTTCGGTTAAAACCCTACTAAGCTTGTCGACGGTCCACTAGGTTATCCTCAGTTCGACTTCAACTCTTGAGTCCTTCGACTAGAACCTACAAGGTCAAATTACCCTAAGTTAGACGACCAATTATTCTTGACAGATCCTCACAACAGTTCTGCCCGACGATAACAAAAACCCACCCGTAAATATACGTATTATAATAACACACACAACAATTAGGGTTCATGTTCCCGAAAATCGGTTCGGTGCTCGTTTCCAGAAAATACGTATACTCATAATTTCACGAAATCAGGGTTATTAATTTTAGCAAATTATTTCATCACATCGTACAATCTAGTTTCATATAAAACACATATATATCTATATAACCACTCGTCATCCCAATAATCGTCCGATACGCTCCCATATTTCCGTAGGTAATTTTTCTAAAAATCGGACAGCGTCTCCTTTGTTTATCGACGTCTCAACCAAAACCATTCCAACAATCAATCCAAAAATTACAATTCATCAACCAATTTACGCGCTCGACTCCGATATAAAATATCTAATTTTTGTTTCAAAAATAATTTTACGAATTAAATAAATGTTTTAAAATTTTAGGACTCAGAATTAATTCATCACGATCCACCGTCGGTCACCGAGACTCATCGCCGACGGCGGTAAAATTCGCGGGTACCCGAAGAATTTGGGTTTCCGACGGAAACTTCACCGATTTATAATAATAGTTTTCCACACAAAAATCTTTTAATCTCACGAATATTACTTGAACATTTCTACAGAAAAAGAAATATTATTAAAATTAATAAATATTCCCAGATTACAACCGCAAAACAGAATACGGCCAAGAGGACCGAAATCAGGCAACACGGCAATGTAACAACGGCAAAAGAGAAACAAAGAACCGAGACCATAATGCAGAAAAAGGAATAGATACCACACCATAATCGTCCAACTGGTACACACACGTATGTATATGCGTGTATATATCAGCCAAACAGAATTCAGAGTAACCAGGGGATGAAACACGGAAGTAACGCCGGAAAACTCACCGGAGTTGGACCGCGGCGGCAGAACAGAGAAAGCGGAGGAAGAAAACAGAGCAGAGAGAAGAACGAGGGAGAGAGAGGAGACAAAAGAGAAGAGAGGAGAGAGAGTAGGAGTGTGAGAGATTTCATATTATTTTTGTTTTGTTTCTATTTTTTATTTTGTTTTCAATTCATCTGAAACTAACACGTATCACAAGCAGCACAAATCAACTGCCACATGTCCAATTTGACTATAAACCTTATCTCTTATCCGGGTTTTTACAAAAATAACGAATAAACAGGCGGGTAATATAAACCCGAAAATTACCCAACTAACTTGAAAATGTTGCAAATACCCCGAAGTTACTAAAAACATAAATTTTAAAAATTTTAAAAAATTTCTAAAACGCAACTTGTACCCGCTTTATAACAATTAACGAAATAACGCGCGGGTGAAATTAATCCCAAAAATTTCCGAATTTTTTTAAAATTCTCAAAATAATCTGTACTTAAATAAGTATGAGTTTCATAATTTTTGAAGAATTCTGGAATTAAATACGGATTTTATGAATAAATGTAATCAGAAAATCATACAGGGCTAAATAATTGATGAAATATTGATTTCTAACTTTTATAAAATCCCAAAAATAATTATTGTAATTATGAAACCATAAAAACAATTTTAGAGACATTCCAAATATTTATGCAAATAAATTTGCACTAAATTCACTTTTAAAAGTGAAAACGATTCAGTACAACTCAATAATTAATTATACGAACAACCCGGTACACCATAAATCACACATATATAATAATAAAACAACACCGAGCCGACAGAAGCTATACACATATTTTATTTATTTAATAATTCCATAATTACGCATTTAAATAATACAAAAATATACAAGTCGTTATAACCTGTGCTCGAGCATGTACGGTAGAGTCAACATGAACTTTCTAATTGTCTCATAAAGTGGATAAGTTTTTTTATGTAATTTTATCTCGCTTAACATCTTGGTATATCTCTCAAAGTCTATGGATACATTTTCTCCGGGAGTTGACTTGAATGTTTCGTATCGAGATGTTATGAAATCCAACTTTTTTCCTTCACTTCTTCAGTGTCTTCCATCTGTAGCTCAATTGTATTCCACATTTCCTTCGCACTATTCATATTTATGATTTGATGATTTATATATGTGTCGGTCGATTCCACAAAAATGAGTTGTAGGATTGTGTCCATACGCATAAGTTCCTTATCAGCATCAGCATATCTGGCAGGATCATGAGGAGTAAAGGTTCTAAGGGTCTTTACACATTCGGTTGTTGTTGATTCAAGAATCACATCGACTAGAGCATAAAGACCATTTTATAATACTCCAATCTATAGTTGATTCAAAACTTTTATAAACACGAACATATTTTTTCCCATAAGTTGTAATGTACTTTATTAAATATGAGAACTTTGATATTTCCGGTCTTCCGGGTACTCATGATTCTTGGAGGAGTAAATGTACGACTTTAATGGAGCTCTCGTTGTGCAGTTTGTTAGCCGAGAAAGATGAATGAAATGAATTAATTTTGTTGGTTTAAGTTTAGACTTTGGTTTCACTTTACACGTGGCTAAATCAAGTTCACATGTTAGTGCTTCACAATTTCAGAGCTCTGGTGGCGACAATAACATATGCTTAGCAAAATTTCATCTTTCCAAGATTTGGTGGCGATAGATGTGACGCCCTCAATCTCGGGGTTAGGAAATGAGGACCCACACATCTTTAATCTATAAATTAAATAAGCATAAACCCCGATTAGCTACTAACAGGATCAAACAAGATAAAGTATGAGACAAGATTACAACTACCAACCATAAAATATAACTTACAACCCCAATATAAAATCAAATATACATAGTCGATCCCGGCTTGGAACCGACAGATAACCCATTGTATCTTTACAACTCTCTGGCTAAGCGCTTCCTCACTCAAAAACTTTACTACCTGCTCTGGCAACCGGAAGCCCTCAACACGATAGGGACCACCAGGTATGCTCTTACGAGCAGTGCGCCTAAGCCTGACCATCTTCTTGCTTAACTGTCATGGTTAGATTAAAATAAAACATATGAGTATAAAACTCAGCAAGTAACTATAAAGCAGTTCTGCGATATAAAATCCACAATATACTTTACTGATCTCAGGGCATTCTACTTTATCAGTTTTAGGTGGCAGATTTCTATCTTTCAGTTGATAAAAGGGGTTATGAAGGAAATTTTGGGCTTTCAAGGAACAAGGCTCAAAGCAGGGTGAAAGCCGACATTCATCACAAATCTTTAAAGGATCAAAACAGATCTTTCAAATGGAAAGCGACAAATCTTTTCATAATAAGGAATCAATTATATGATCGACAGAATCAAAAGTCAGGGTTCACAAGCTGTAAGCTCCACAATATCACAATCAACTCTTTTCAAACCAATATAAATCTTTTTCATTTTCAAAGAATCAATTACCAAATAGGAAATTTCAATTCCTTTTAAAATCACTATGGAACCTTGATTTGACCACTTTATCTTTCATTTCATAATAATACGGGTGATCAGCCCGTACCGACCTCCATCCGGTCTTTAAGGTACCAACGACATAATTTCAACCTTAAACTGGACTAGCCCCGCTAGCCTCTTACTATGACTGGACTAGTCCCACTAGCCTCTTACATCCCAATCCAATCCATCAGGAATTTATTTGGAAAACCTTGAGTTGGAAAAAGGTAGGTTTACTAAATTCATTTTACATTTACCAAGAATATCAAATCATTCAGACTTTTTCAAGTCGAAACTCATTCTTAAGTTCAATTTCAAGAATTTCAAAGTTAAGGGAATGAATCAGGGATAAGCAAAGTTCAATTCTAGGGATCTTGATCAATGATAATATGGTACTCAAGTTAGGGAAATCAAAACCGTTTCAAGGATCAATAGGGAATAAGGTAAACAAGGAATGAAGCATCATTACAAGGGGTTCGTAAAGGTACTTATAGGGTTTATAACAGTTCATGGTATAACAAATAATTAGAACAGGAAAAAGAGTTACCAAAGGGGTTGGATCAATAAGCTTATCAATAATAATTTCACAAGATCAAGGACAGGGTATCTCAAATCAATAACAGGGGTTCATTACTTTAACAGTTCAATACTCTACAGGGCATGAACAATATCCTCTCTATAACCATTTACACAAGTAATTAGAGTTACTTGCCTGAATTCGCTTTCCTGAAGGTTGAACTACTGCCACCTAGTATACCTTTCCCTTTCCTAGCCTGAATTCCCTCATGCTCCGAATCTACAATCAAAACCAAAACCTTAATTAGATTCTCAACTCTCGTTCCCGGAACGTTCACTCAATACGATAGCTCGATTATACTCTCGACTCGAACTATACGAGTATAACTTATACACACATGCACATAGCACATATCACATAACACATTCCTTTCTCTTAACCTTATATCTTTGTATACTCAATAATCAACTTATACTCGCTTAACCTTGACTATTCTTCAAATCAACCGATTATAACTCATACAAGTACACGATTCATTCACAACTAAATCTTTACGACCATAACTATCACTTAAAGCTTTAAAAATCAATCAACTTAGTTCCTTTTTCTTTTATTCCTTAATTCGAATCACATACCACAATCAAACAACCAAATCCATAGATATTCACATATACACACCCAATCATTCTTTGATTACCACAAATCAAGTTTTAATTCTAAGTTCATATGGCCTATTCGGCCTTCTTGCAAATACCAACCACAAAATCAATCAATTTCCACCTTAGCTCACATAAACATATAGCACAATCAAAAACCTTTAAAAAGAATCATTTTCCTCTCTTTTAACATCAAAATTCGAACCATAACCATATATATATATACAATCAAATTTCTAAAAAAATTACACCATGCAACTTTAATCTTAGCATAATCCAACATTTAAACTAACACATTTCCTTTATCAACAATAATTCGAACCAAAACATACATACATGCTCACATGTAATTCAAATTCATCTCTTCATTATATCAAACACTCATTTACATCAAATCATCACTTAGCAACATAAAACCTTAGTCGAATTTTCCAATTAACCGTACATGCATTCACTTATCTCTACATGCATGACTCTAAATCCATATACAAGCTTAACTATAATCTTAATTTCAACAATTATTGACCAATCAACACCAATTTCAAATCACACAAATTCATTTGAATAATTTCTTTCTTGACACAAAACAATCATTCGACCCTAACCATATAGATCAACATGCATAATTCAAATCAACTTCACACTTTATTCTATCCCAAAATCATCTAACAATCTCTATAACACATCGTTCACAAGTCGTTTTATCAATTAAACCAACTAAACTTCTTAACACAAATCCAAGAATTTGAATTTCACCTAGATCATAACATGCATGCATCAATTTAAGTTTATAAATCACCGATCAACTTTAATTATTCTATACTTTCTATAAACAAATATCCACCATCAATTTCATTATCAAAAATCAACTTAATTTCTTTTAAAATAAAAAACTCATTCGGCTTATAGAAAAAACCACATGCAAACACTAAAATTCGAGTTTATATAGTCTAGAGTTCAGTTTACACATCATAACTCACCACCGGTTCACCGGAGTTCATCACCGGTTGTGGTGGCTTCACGGTTATGCCCTTATTCGAGGGTGTCCAACCACGAAACCCCCGATTTCTTCTAAAAATCACAGCAACAAACATATGCAAGACATAATCATCACAAAATCACATCATCTTAGTTCTATAAAACAAAAACTCGGCAAAAACCGAACCTAAATACACACACACACTCGCATGCAAGTACCAAACCACACATGCAAGTGAATCAAAGCTTATATATGGAATAAGGATGAAGTTTCATGGAAGAATCCATAAAAATCAAGTAAAGAAGAGAGATGTACCGAGAGGAAAAAGAGAGAGAGACTTCGAGAGTGAGAGAGAAAAAAAGAGAGAGGGGAATGAGAGAATGTGAGAAATGAGGGAGTGGCTGGGTGAAAAGAAAGAAAAGGGGTGGGGAGGTGGTTTTTATAAGAGTTTGGCAGGGGTAAAATGGTCATGTGCCAAACTTTTTAATTTCCTTTTCTCCTTTCTCTTTTTTTATCAAAGATTGCATTTAACACAAGATAGCTCTCTCTGAAAATATGAGAATGAAACGAATAATAATTTTAAAATATAGATCTCGAAATTAGCTTTCCAACCATTATCATAATAAACTTTTGAGCGTACGGTTGATTTTATATGATTTTTACAAGCTCACGCTAAAAGTAGCATTTTAACACATTAAAATCATTTTAAAAAGCAACGATCATGAAATAAATCCGTCTATCATTTTTAGAAAGTCTCTAGGACTATTTCGAAGATAACAAAGCAAATGTCATGCCTTTACATTACTCAGATAATTTTATAAAAATGTGAAAAGGTTAAATAAACCTTATTTAAATCAAA
Source organism: Apium graveolens (assembly GCF_009905375.1). NCBI lineage: Eukaryota > Viridiplantae > Streptophyta > Magnoliopsida > Apiales > Apiaceae > Apium > Apium graveolens. Next base: position 72,397,684 of record NC_133653.1, on the reverse strand, counting down.
TAATTCCCTTAAAAATATCAACAAATCACGTAATCACGCATACAGACAAGCAAGCACGTATACTCACACATCACAACTTATTTCTGATCATAAAAATTTCCCTTTTTATCATTATTCCTCTTTTCGCGTACCTGGTCACGTTCTGCCTGATAGCCCGACGCTCAGCGTTTCAATTACGCTTCACAATATCATTACCGACCGACACGTCACTAGAACGCAATACTTTACTTAAACATTCATTTCACATCATAACACATATTTCATATTTTAAATACTTTAATCCCTTTTTAAAACGGGTTCCGTTCTACCTGACGGCCCGACAACACAGCTTAACTCCTAAGCTGACTCTTTAAATTGGAACACGTCTATCTACGCTCCCAGATATTAATATACAATAAAGACAATTAATCATCACTTAATCACATATTTTATAATCACTTCACATAAATCATACTTATTGACTTAATTACGTCGTAAAATTCTCAGATGTCACAATCTACCCCTTAAAAGGATTATGTCCCCAGAATCTAGTCTAAGCAAATAAATGGGGATACTTTTGTTTCATTTCACTTTCTAATTCCCAAGTTGATTCTTCCACTATTGGATTTCTCCACAACACTCTGACTAGAGGTACAACCTAATTTCTATGTGTCCTCTCTTTTTAGTCTAAGATTCGAACTGGTTGTTCTATATAAGACAAATCTGGTTGAATTTCCACTGGTTCCAATTCGATCACATGGTTCGCATCAGCATTATACTTCTTTAGAAGAGACACATGAAATACATTGTGTAGATATAGAATTTGCGGAGGTAGCGCCAATTCATATGCCACCTTTCCAACTCGTCGCAATACTTCAAATGGTCCAATATACCTAGGACTCAAATTCCCTTTCTTTCTGAATCTGGTTAAACCTTTCCAATGAGATATCTTTAATAAGACTTTGTCTCCAGGTTCGAATTGCACATCTTTTTGTTCTCGATTTGCATACTTTGTTTGTCGATCTTGAGCTGCAATTAATCTTTTTCGTATCATTTCCACTTTTTCTTTCGTTTGTTGAACTAGCTCTGGGCCAATTAATTTGCGCTCACCAACCTCGTCCCAATACGTAGGGGATCTACATTTTCTTCCATATAACGCTTCACAAGGCGGCATGCCAATACTCGCGTGATAACTGTAATTGTAGGAAAATTCAATTAACGTCAAATGATCATCCCAATTTCCTTTGAAATCTATTACACAAGTTTGCAACATATCCTCAATTATCTGAATTATCCTTTCACTTTATCCGTTAGTCTGCGGATGATATGTCGTACTCATTTTCAGCTTAGTTCCCAAATGATCATGAAATTGTCGCCAAAATCTCGAGTAAAACCTTGGATCTCTATCAGACACGATAGATACAGGAACTCCGTGACGCATCACAATCTCATCTAAATACCATTTGACCAACTTTTCTAACAAAAACCTTTCATTTATTGGCAAAAAATGTGCTGACTTCGTCAATCGATCGATTACTATCCAAATCGCATCATGATTAGACTTGGTCTTAGGTAATCCTACCACGAAATCCATCGCGATATGTTCCCATTTCCATTCTGGTATGTCTAGTGGTTGAAGTAATCCACTTGGCCTCTGATGTTTTACTTTTACTCATTGACATGTATAACACTTACTTATCCATTCCATAATTTCCTTTTTCATGTTTGGCCACCAATAACTCTCTTTTAAATCCTGGTACATTTTCGTACTTCCAGGGTGAATTAAAAATCTCGAGTTATGCGCTTCTTGCAAAATCTCGTGCTTTAGCTCCACAACATTAGGTATCCAAATACGTGAGTTAACATGATATATTCCCTTCTCATCCTTTTGAGCTTTGATTTCTTCTCCTGATAACTTATCCTTTTCGCGATTCATCACTTGCTCTTGACAACATCGCATCTTTTCCAAAATTTCGGTTGAAATGACATCGCATATATTTCTTCACCTCCAAATTCTGGAGTCTGCACTTCTATTTCCATCTTTTCAAAATCCTTGATCAATTCCTCCGACGACGTTAATATATTCAATCTTTCTTTGCGACTTAGAGCGTCTGCTACCACATTTGCCTTTCCAGGATGATAGTTTATCGCACAATCATAATCTTTGATCAACTCTAACCATCTTCTTTGTCTCATATTCAACTCCTTTTGAGTGAAAATATACATTAAACTCTTATGATCTGTAAAAATCTCGCATTTTCCCCCGTATAAATAATGTCTCCAAATCTTAAGGGCAAACACAATTGCTGCCAATTCCAAATCATGTGTGGGATACTTTTGCTCGTGCGGCTTGAGTTGCCTTGACGCATATGCTATTACCTTCCCATGTTGCATTAACACACATCCAAGTCCTTTATACGAAGCATCACTGAATATTACAAATTCTCCTTTTTCATCAGGTAACACCAGCACTGGGGCGGTTACCAACCTCTTCTTTAATTCTTAAAAGCTTTCTTCGCACTTTTCCATCCACACAAACTTTTCGTTCTTCCTTGTCAACTTCGTTAAGGGAACAACAATCTTAGAGAAATCTTGCACAAACCTTCTCTAGTATCCGGCTAATCCCAGAAAACTTCTGACTTCCGTAGGAGTCTTGGGTCTTTCCCAATTCATTACAGCTTCTATCTTGGCTGGGTCTACTTTAATTCCCTCTTTATTAACTATATGACCAAGAAATTGCACTTCCTTTAGCCAAAATTCACACTTCGAAAACTTAGCGTACAACCTTTCTTTTCTCAGAATTTCCAAGTAAATCCTCAAATGCTCCTTATGATCTTCTTCCGTCTTGGAATAAATCAATATATCGTCGATAAATACTATAACGAATTTGTCCAGGTATTGCTTGAACATTCTGTTCATAAGATCCATAAATGCGGTTGGCGCGTTCGTCAAACCAAACGCTATTACCTAAAACTCGTAGTGTCCATATCTTGTTCGGAACGCTGTCTTGGGTATATCTTCCGCTTGAATCTTTAATTGATGATACCCAGATCTTAAATCAATCTTGGAGAAACACGAAGCTCCTTTTAACTAATCAAACAAGTCATCGATTCGCGGTAGAGGGTACTTATTCTTAATCGTCAACTTACTTAATTTACGATAATCAATGCACAACCTCATACTTCCATCCTTTTTCTTTACAAACAATACCGCTGCACCCCACGAGGATACACTCGGCCGAATTACTCCTTTATCAAACAATTCTTGCAACTGTGCTTCCAATTCCTTCATCTCGACTGGCGCCATACGATAGGGAGCTTTCGATATTGGTTCCGTTCCATGAGCCAAATCAATCGTAAACTCGATCTCTCTATCTGGAGGTAGTCCAGGCAATTCATCAGGAAACACATCAGAAAAATCTCTTACTATTGGAATATCTTCAATCATTACGGATTCTTTTTCCATGTCTTTAACATGAGTTAAATAAACTTCGCATCCTTGATGTAATAATCTTCTCGTCTCGATAGCCGTTAGAAATTTCTTCTCTTGCCTTTTCCCTTTGAATATCACTTCCTCACCATCCTTGGTTCTTAACTTCACCTTCTTACTTTTACACTCTATCTACGCCTCATGGTTTGACAATCAATCCATTCCTAGTATAACCTCAAATTCTCTTAACTTAAAAGAAATTAAGTCAGCAGAAAAGTGCCGACATTCTATATCCACATCACAATCAGGGCAAACTTTATTAACAATGACTTTCTCTTAATTTTCTACCTCTATAATCAAATTAGGTTCCAGAGGGTACGCAACACAATTTAGCTTATCAAGAATACTATCAGAAATAAAAGATCTAGCTGCTCCAGAATCCATTAATACTTTTACTTCTACTGAGTTAATAACAAGCATGCCTGCTACCACGTCTACATATTGCACAACATCTTTCATTGTCATATTAAAGGTCCTAGCTCTGGGTTGAGCTGACAGTGCTGGGAGAGACGGCGGTCTAGCAATCCTAAGAACATTGCCCTTCTGAATAGGCTCCTTGCAGTTTCTGGCCATATGGCCCACCTTTCCACATTTAAAACAAGCCAAGTCAGACTTCTTTGCTCCATTTGGACATTCCGATGAGTAATGCCCTTTCTGGTTGCACTTGAAACAGGTCACGTCCAACTTATTACATCTCCCCGGGTGTCTCTTGTTGGATTTTTAACGCAGCGGGGGCATGGAAAAACACTTTTATACATACAAAATCCAAATAAAAGCATACAGATCTTGAATAAAAATTTGAGGGATCGAATCTAACCTTTTTAAATAATTCGGAGACAACGATCAGAGATCCTTAGCAGTTGCTCCTCAAGTGTGAAGCACTCCACCGGTATCCACCAAGAAAACGATGTTAAGGAGGAGGAAGGAGGTGGAGAGAATTGGGTTTTCTAAACTTTTTGGGTTTTCGGGTTCGATGGGGTTAGAATAAAATTAGTGTCTATAATAGTGTATTTATAGGCAAAATTTTCAGCTGAAATTTTCTCATAAATATTATTATTATTATCCCATTTATTATTCTCATTAATAATTAAAACACCTTTTAATTACTAATCCTTTTTCTAAACACTTTAGAAATAATTCTCTCTCTTGATTTAATTTCCAAAAATTAAATTCTTAACTAATAATATTAAGAACTTTTCTTAATTAATTTATAATAATTAAATCTCATTTAATCAATTATTAAATTTGCCAATTAATTATTTATTTCACAAATAAATAATTATTAGCCATTATTAATTAATTCCTCCACCATTAAATCATTCTTTTTTTATGGTGTGACCCTGTAGGTTCAATATTAAGCCGGTGGTAGAAATAAATAATAATAAAACTATTTTATCATTATTTATATAAATTCTCTAATTTATTAAATATGATTAATTAATTAATCACATTTATTCTACATCGTGAGGGATACTTCTCAGCATATCGCGACTATCCGGATAATATGAATTCACTGCTTAGAATACCAAGAACCTATTCAGTGAATAGTTACCGTACAATAAACTCCTTCTACCCTACAATGTCCCGATTAAATATAAGGCATGGATCTCGTGTCAAGCCTATCTAATTCAATCACTTGCTTACCATTTACTATGCGTAGTTCTATGCAAATTAGAAACTCCTTTCTAATTTCATTCACTCTGGCCAGAGATTCCTGAACTAGCATAAGTGGATCAGCCTTGAACATTCGCTTCCTTCATTGGAAGGGGTAGATCCTTTATTGATCATACACTATCTTCGTGTACAAATTCCTATACCCAGAAGAGCCCTAATAATTGTCCCTGGAGACTAAGAACTAAACCAAAGCATAGTTCAGTGTACACAAGATGACTATGATGACCTCAAGTCTAAGGATACTTGTACAACTATCACTATGTGAACAACCGCTGACACGTGAGTAAACTCCATCAGTTGTTCAGCTGGGCGAGTCATGTTCAGTGAACTTATTCTATAATAAGCACCTACATACTAGCTATAGTGTCACCACACAAATGTCTATGAGAACAGACATCCTTCATAATGAAGCAAGCATAGTATGTACCGATCTTTGCGGATTATTAATTACCAGTTAGTAATCCTATGACCAGGAACTATTTAAGTTTAGAGTTATCATCTTTTTAGGTCTCACTATTATGATCTCATCATAATCCATAAATGCTTTACTCTAAATTATGGTATATCTTATTTAAACACTTAAATAGATAAAGCCCGTAATAAAAACAAAACAAGTCTTTATTAATATCAATGAAATCAAAACAGATTACATAAAAGTTATTCCTAAATCCTAATACATGATTGGACTTAGGACATATTCCTTTCATCTCTTTCCACAAACCTTGCATTCTTGAATCCGGGGTCTATTATCCTTTCCTGGTTGTCCTACTTTCTGGAAACGGTTCTTCTGGGCTCCGTTACCGGGTTTAAACTTCTGAAACTTTTGGTTCTGACCTCCACCATTCCTATCAATCTTCCCTCTAAACTTTGAACTTCCTTGCTCTTGCTCCGAGCTTTCAAACTTCCTTTTTCTTCCTTCATTTTCTCTCTTCGCAGCTTCACGCTCTCCTTCTACTATCATTGCCTTCTGCACCAAGGCGGCATAATTCTTGATCTCCAACAATGCCACTTGACTTCTAATCCATGGCTTAAGTCCCTGTTGGAACCTCTTAGCCTTCTTTGCCTCCATATTTATATACTCAGGTACGAATCTAGACAGCTCCGAAATTTCACTTCATACTCCGCTACCGACATATCTTCTTGTCTAAGGTCCAGAAATTTCATCTTCAACTGATCTTGCATATAAATTGGCAAATATTTCTCCAGAAACATTTCAGTAAACTTCTCCCATGTTAAGTCCTTTCCTTCCAGCAACGCCTTCGAAGATTCCCACCAGAAGCTCGCTTCATCTTTAAGATAATAACTCGCATACTGGGCTTTCTTGTCATCTTTAACTTCTGCTAATTCAAATGCTTTTTCCATTTCTCCTAACCACGACTGTGCTTTAATCAGATCTGGCAAACCTAAGAATTCTGGGGGATGAACAGATTGAAAGTGTTTGAAGTTTCCAACTTTAGGGGCCACGGGTTGTTGCAAAAGCTGAGCAAGTCTGCTCATCATGGTGGTTTCTGGAATCACTTTTGGGTCTTGGGTTTGAATTTCTTCTTCTTAGTGTTCGGGTGAGTTGGCCATTTCTTACAAACCTGATTGAGCAATTATTTAGCAATACGATAGCATGGCATATATATCAACATTTATTACGAAATCTCTTTTTGCGGGTTGTAAGCTTTACCCAATTTTGCCCATGCAATCCTATTACTACATAATTCTCATATCAGTGTTGTTTTCTCATGGCACAAGGTATGATATTACGGAATTTTAAATATGGTTGTATGAAATCATGGTATTCAGAACAGTTTATGCGGATCTTTAGGGTGCACGATAGAAAACAAGATATATAATGGACTCATCAAACCAAGGGTACATAAATAAAAATCTGGTTATCACAAGTTCAGGAATAGGGTACAATATTATAACAGGGTTAAACAGAGGAAAAACTGGAAGATATCCCCTATCTACCCCAAACTTCTAACAACTACTACTACAAAGTTCTGAAATACGATACAACAAATGAAAAAGGGATCCCGGCATCTGACCAAGTATCCCAAAGCCTACCGGCGCTGAAAAATAACAACTACGGGCTCAACCAATAGTCCCTCCTAACAACTAATCATCCAGAATCTCTCTCAACACAACCAACATCCAGCGAATGATCTTATGCAGCCTCCGGGCCTCAGCATCAGCATCACTAGTGGATGGCCCCTCATCCAATCTCCTCCGGACAACCTGCTCCACCATCTTAATCCGGACTCGCCACTCATCATCCATAACTGAAGTGCTCTGCCTAGTCTCTCGAGCTAGCCTATCCACCAAAGCTCCCAACTCAGAAATATGGGAGTAAACAAAGTCTCAGTCCTGGGCTAACTTGCCTCCAACACTAACAGGCACAATCTTAGGCATCTCAGACTCTGGCTCTGGGGCAGGGGTCTCTGAATCTGGCCTCAAGGGTGAAATCCGCATAGGGATCTCACTACTCAAAGATAGATCCTCCTCTGGATCTGAACTAACATATACAGGCTCCTCTGAAGAGGGTGGAATAGGGTCCACTAGGTACCGGTCAAACTAATCTCCGAATCTGAATCAGTACCACTACTGGGATCCTGAGAGAAAACACAAAACAACAACCAAAAAACAATGTTAGGGTTAAATAAAGCTTCCAGCTAACTCATACCCTAACTCTAGTCTCCACTTTAGCTAAAACACACTTTTTCTTAGACTATACCTAATAGTCTAACTCAACTCTATATGAGTCGAATTCTCTCGCGATATAAATTTATACCCAAAATACCCTTTTTAATCCTAACTTGTCTCAGGGACTAGATCTTGTAGCTTTGATACCAACTTGTGATGCCCTCAATCTTGGGGTTAGAAAATGAGGACCCACACACCTTTAATCTACTAATTAAATAAGCATAAACCCCGATTATCTACTAACATGATAAAAAGGATAAAGTATGAGACAAGATTACAACTACCAACCATAAAATATAACTTACAACCCCAATATAAAATTAAATATACATAGTCGATCCCGGCTTGGAACCGACAGATAACCCATTGTATCTTTACAACTCTCTGGCTAAGCGCTTGCTCACTCAAAAACTTTACTACCTGCTCTGGCAACCGGAAGCCCTCAACACGATAGGGACCACCAGGTACGCTCTTACGAGCAGTGCGCCTAAGCCTGGCCATCTTCTTGCTTAACTGCCATGGTTAGATTAAAATAAAATATATGAGTATAAAACTCAGCAAGTAACTATAAAGCAGTTCTACGATTTAAAATCCACAATATACTTACTGATCTCAGGGCATTCTACTTTATCAGTTTTAGGTGGCAGATTTCTATCTTTCAGTTTATAAAAGGGCTTATGAAGGAAATTTTGGGCTTTCAAGGAACAAGGCTCAAAGCAGGGTGAAAGCCGACATTCATCACAAATCATTAAAGGATCAAAACAGATCTTTCAAATGGAAAGCGATAAATCTTTTCATAATAAGGAATTAATTATATGATCAACAGAATCAAAAATCAGGGTTCACAAGCTATAAGCTCCACAATATCACAATCAACTCTTTTCAAACCAATATAAATCTTTTTCATTTTCAAGGAATCAATTACCGAATAGGAAATTTCAATTCCTTTTAAAATCACTATGGAACCTTGATTGGACCACTTTATCTTTCATTTCATAATAATACGGGTGATCAGCCCGTACCGACCTCCATCCGGTCTTTAAGGTACCAACGACATAATTTCAGCCTTAAACTGGACTAGCCCCGCTAGCCTCTTACTATGACTGGACTAGTCCCACTAGCCTCTTACATCCCAATCCAATCCATCAGGAATTCATTTGGAAAACCTTGAGTTGGAAAAAGGTAGGTTTACTAAATTCATTTTACATTTACCAAGAATATGAAATCATTCGGACTTTTTCAAGTCGAAACTCATTCTTAAGTTCAATTTCAAAAATTTCAAAGTTAAGGGAATGAATCAGGGATAAGCAAAGTTCAATTCTAGGTATCTTGATCAATGATAACATGGTACTCAAGTTAGGGAAATCAAAACCATTTCAAGGATCAATAGGGAATAAGGTAAACAAGGAATGAAGCATCATTACAAGGGGTTCGTAAAGGTACTTATAGGGTTTATAACAGTTCATGATATAACAAATAATTAGAACATGAAAAAGAGTTACCAAAGGGGTTGGATCAATAAGCTTATCAATAACAATTTCACAAGATCAAGGACAGGGTATCTCAAATCAATAACAGGGGTTCATTACTTTAACAGTTCAATACTCTACATGGCATGAACAATATCCTCTCTATAACCATTTACACAAGTAATTAGAGTTACTTGCCTGAATTCGCTTTCCTGAAGGTTGAACTACTGCCACCTAGTATACCTTTCCCTTTCCTAGCCTGAATTCCCTCATGCTCCGAATCTACAATCAAAACCAAAACCTTAATTAGATTCTCAACTCTCGTTCCCGGAACGTTCACTCAATACGATAGCTCGATTATACTCTCGACTCGAACTATACGAGTATAGCTTATACACACATGCACATAGCACATAACACATTCCTTTCTCTTAACCTTTATATCTTTGTATACTCAATAATCAACTTATACTCGCTTAACCTTGACTATTCTTCAAATCAACCGATTATAACTCATACGAGTACACGATTCATTCACAACTAAATCTTTACGAACATAACTATCATTTATATCTTTTAAAATCAATCAACTTAGTTCCTTTTTCTTTTATTCCTTAATTCGAATCACATACTACAATCAAACAACCAAATCCATAGATATTCACATATACACACCCAATCATTCTTTGATTACCACAAATCAAGTTTTAATTCTAAGTTCATATGGCCTATTCGGCCTTCTTGCAAATACCAACCATAAAATCAATCAATTTCCACCTTAGCTCACATAAACATATAGCACAATCAAAAACCTTTAAAGAGAATCATTTTCCTCTCTTTTAACATCGAAATTCGAACCATAACCATATATATATACAATCAAATTTCTAAAAAAATTACACCATGCAACTTTAATCTTAGCATAATCCAACATTTAAACTAACACCTTTCCTTTATCAACAATAATTCGAACCAAAATATACATGCTCACATGCAATTCAAATTCATCTCTTCATTATATCAAACACTCATTTACATCAAATAATCACTTAGCAACATAAAACCTTAGTCGAATTTTCCAATTAAACGTACATGCATTCACTTATTTCTACATGCATGACTCTAAATCCACATACAAGCTTAACTATAATCTTAATTTCAACAATTATTGACCAATCAACACCAATTTCAAATCACACAAGTTTATTTGATTAATTTCTTTCTTGACACAAAACAATCATTCGACCCTAACCATATAGATCGACATGCATAATTCAAATCAACTTTATACTTTATTTTATCCCAAAATCATCTAACAATCTCTATAACACATCGTTCACAAGTCGTTTTATCAATTAAACCAACTAAACTTCTCAACACAAATCCAAGAATTCGAATTTCACCTAGATCATAACATGCATGTATCAATTTAAGTTTATAAATCACTAATCAATTTTAATTATTCTATACTTTCTATAAACAACTATCCACCATCAATTTCATTATCAAAAATCAACTAATTTCTTTTAAAATCAAAAACCCATTCGGCTTTATGGAAAACACCACATGCAAATACTAAAATTCGAGTTTATATAGACTAGAGTTCAGTTTACACATCATAACTTACCACCGATTCGCCGGAGTTCATCATCGGTGGCGGTGGCTTCACGATGGTGCCCTTATTCGAGGGTGTCCAACCACGAAACACCCAATTTCTTCTAAAAATCACAGCAACAAACACATGCAAGACATAATCATCACAAAATCACATCATCTTGGTTCTATAAAACAAGAACTCGGTAAAAACCGAACATAAACACACACACACACACTCGCATGCAAGTACTAAACCACACATGCAAGTGAATCAAAGCTTATATATGGAACAAGGATGAGGTTTTATGGAAGAATCCATAAAAATCAAGTGAAGAAGAGAGATGTACCGAGAGGAAAAAGAGAGAGAAAGACTTCGAGAGTGAGAGAGAAAAAGAGAGAGAGAGGAATGAGAGAATGTGAGAAATGAGGGAGTGGCCGGGTGAAAAGAAAGAAAAAGGGTGGGGAGGTGGTTTTTATAAGAGTTTGGCAGGGGTAAAATGGTCATGTGCCAAACTTTTTAATTTCCTTTTCTCCTTTCTCTTTTTCTTTTTATCAAAGATTGCATTTAACACAAGATAGCTCTCTCTGAAAATATGAGAATGAAACGAATAATAATTTTAAATTGTAGATCTGGAAATTAGCTTTCCAACCATTACTCATTATAAACTTTTGAGCGTACGGTTGATTTTATATGATTTTTACAAGCTCGCGCTAAAAATAGCATTTTAACACATAAAAAATTATTTTAAAAAGCAATGATCATGAAATAAATCCGTCTATCATTTTTAGAAAGTCTCTAGGACTATTTCGAAGATAACAAAACAAATCTCATGCCTTAACCTTACTCAGATAATTTTATAAAAATGTGCAAAGGTTAAATAAACCTTATTTAAATCAAATAATTCCCTTAAAAATATTAACAGATCACGTAATCACGCATACAGACAAGCAAGCACGTATATTCACACATCACAACTTATGTCTGATCATAAAAATTTCCCTTTTTATCATTATTCCCCTTTTCGCGTACCGGGTCACGTTCTGTCTGACGGCCCGACGCTAAGCGTTTCAATTACGCTTCACAATATCATTACCGACCGACACGTCACTAGAACGCAATACTTTACTTAAACATTCATTTCACATAATAACACATATTTCACATTTTAAATACTTTAATCCCTTTTTAGGACGGGTTCCGTTCTACTTGACGGTCCGACAACACAACTTAACTCCTAATCTGACTCTTTAAATTGGAACACGTCTATCTACGCTCCCAGATACTAATATACAATAAAGACAATTAATAATCACTTAATCACATATTTTATAATCACTTCACATAAATCATACTTTATTGACTTAATTACTTCGCAAAATTCTCGGTCGTCACAATAGATACGAGACTTAACCATTTTTCTCCTTTTTCTTCATTTTGGTGGCGACAATAGTGAAATTTAGCCATTATTTACACACCAAAGTTTGATGGCAACATGCTAATGACTTTACCAATTTTGTCGCCTCACACTTTGGTGGCAAAAACACTTAAACTTAGAACAATTTCTAAGTCCTTTATTTTGGCGGCGACATTAACTTTCTTTGACTTAGAAACTTTTCTTAAAAAATTTTGAAACTCATAAATAATATTTTTTAAACAAATACACATACATAAACAAATGACCAAAAGATATATAGAATGACAATAAGTATAATAACAATGAGTTTTTACTCGATGTGAAAACACAGAGACAAAGGGCTGATCTTTGAATAGGCTACAACGAACGAAATAGCAGACCATTGAGGGCGGCGAAACCATTGATAATAATATGCATATTTTTCTAAAGAGGTGTTGTATGAGAGTGCATAATGTTGTTACAAGAGAGATCTTCCTTCATGTTTCTTTTCAATTTTTAATACATGCCTAAATAAAAAAATTTCAATTTGATGTCCAAATTAAAAGTTTCGAGTCAGTTAAGTAATCGGAACACCACTTCAATTGACTGTGTACATGTTACAGTTGATTTATTCAAGCCAAAATCATAAGTTTTAGTCAATTTTTTTTTATCAAATATTTAACGAAATATAACAATTAATGATCTAAATAAAAAAAAAAATAAGCCATTCAAACCCATAGTATAAATTAGTGGCGACTTGTGACTTATGAGCGTGTGACTTGTGCGCCGTCGATGTAAACAAAGCACTATCCAACTCAACATCGACCCTCTCTCTACTCTCTCTCTAGAAAACATCGTCCAAACGCCACAAGAACCCCAACTCCCCTCAGTTTCTCCGCCCTCTACTTTCTCTCTCTACACATCTACAATACATATAAAAAACACACACCCACATTACTCATTTTCGTTTAACACCAGAACTCACATTCTTGGCACTCAACTCTTCATTTCAATTATTAAAATGGCTTCGATTTTTCAAGGAATCGGAGCAGCCACCGCTATTTCATCCTCCACTTCGTTTGATTCCAAGAAATTAATCATTTCTGCACCAAGATTTCAATATGGTTTGTTTTAATTGTGATATTATGTGACCCCCTTTTTGTATTTTGTTCATTGATGATTTATTTGATGTGGGTTTTTGTAATTTTGATTGCAGAGAAAAAAGGGAGATTTTTGGTGGTGAGATCTGATGGGAAGATGAGTAATGGGATTAGCAGCAGAGCTGAGAAATTAGTTAGCAATGCTGTTGCAGTTAATACTCGATTTTTTTGTTATACATTTTTTTGCATGTTAATTTTGTTTATTTGGGATATTTTATGTTGTTTTGCTAAAAAGTTTGGATTTTTTTTAATGGTGGTTTGTTATTTGCAGGCAAAGGCTGATGCTCCTGCAGCATCTGCAGCTTCGAAATCTGGGTATGCTTGTTTTGTTTTTGTATAGAGATATTGTGATTGTTGATGAAATGTGGTGCATTTTGGTATTATCAAGTTCTAGTAGCTGTTTTGTGTAAAATATGATTTCTTTGCGGTGACAATGTTGTTGGATTGATTTCTACAAAAGCTGAAGCCACAGCAAAAGATTGAAGTTTTTTTAGTCTATTATATATTGTAATGGTCAAGTTTTTGTGGTTCATAGATCAGATCATGGTGACTAGTAAAAGAGCAAACATGTGAGATAGAAACAATAATTTAGCTTTTCTTAAATCGTGATTAGGACAACAGTGAAGAGTCTAATAATATGTGGTGTTTTTACTTACTAGAAGTCAATTGTTTGGTGTACACATTCATAACTCTGTTCTTAGCCATGTTCTGTTTATTTTTCTGAAGAACTTGATGGAAACTCCTAGTCATTAAGAGCTATAATAGTTTGGAAGTTATAGTTTTTCTGCATAAGAATATTTTGTAATATTACAAATAATGTAGCAGGATGTTTTGCACCTTGATGCCGTAAAACAAGTCAATGAGAAGATTTTACAATTTTCTGAAAATCATCCTTGTTGTTTGCCAGTTTAGACGACTAGCTTCGTCTTTCAGTTAGATGGTTGCAAATAGGTATTTATCTCTTGTAGGATAATTTGGTCACTATGAAATAAGCATCTACTCTTTTGAAGAGAGTGTGATGCCGAACAAACAATCAAAGGTCCAAGGAAACTGGGTCAGTTGTAGGCTTCAGAACCCGATACTAGAAGATTATGGAATAAGTTTAATTAATACTGTACATTCTAGTGGATAATAATCTTAGGGATATGAGACTTCAATATTTACACTTTGACATCTATGGTGGAGAAGGCTCAATGAATCATGGGTCGATTATAGGCTTTAGATGCCCAATACTTAAAAGTTTTCTAAATAAGTTTGATTATTTTTAGCATAGTTAATAATTATTTTTTAGTATAGGAATAGGCATCCTCTATACTTGAGTTTGGTTTTATCTAGAAAAGTTTATTTTTTTTATATAAATATGTATTTATTCTTGTGATTCTAGTACAGTGAAGTTTATTAAGTTTTATATGTAGCTCTGTTTGTGGGAAATACTCTTTCTGTTCTTCCCAAAACCCCAGTTTTCCTGTACCCATATCGAAAAAGAAGCTTCAAAGCACCTTAGTTTTTAACAAAGAAAGCTAAATGTTTCCTCAATGAATTGCATATAGTTGTAAGTTTCAGTACCCTGACTCGACTCTTCGATTTTTTCCATACAACTATGTTGATGACCATCTTGATCGGGGTAGGACATGGAGGTGCGTATGTGATTTGAGTAGGATCTTTCATATCAAGACTATACATTTCATCCTACAGTATTTTAAGTTTGATTGGTATAAGTAAGACCTTATTAGAACTTAGGAGGTCTTTTTTTGTGTTATCCTTTTGATTTTTAATTTATGTCGTGGATTTGACAGATATAATTCCGTGCACAACTTTTGTTGGTAGACGGCACTATGTTAATTGTTAAACATGTAAAATGAATTAAGTTTTTTTTAAAATTTTATTTATGTTAAGATTTTATGCCAAGTCCCCATACTCTTGTCCAACTTTGTATCTATGTCCAAAAATGTCCGCAAATGAGGATTTGAAACTTGGATTCACACCCGTGTCCGGCCCGTACCAGGGGATAACATAGATCATAAGAAGTGGTAATAACTACCATGAGCTGATAAATTCTAGGATAGTGTTGCAAATTTATAATTTTTTCATGTAAAACTGGAAAAAAATATTGATGGAACATTATCCTATTATATTGCAATTCATTGTAAAATATGATGCATAATTTCATGTTGCAAAATTCAATAGAATAGTATGATGTAGCAATACGAGAATTTTCCGTTGTCTTTAATATGTCTGGTGAATTTAAATTGTTTTGGGAGCTGATATGTGCACATACAGGTGCACACTCTTTACTCAGATTATGACCAAATTACCTTTATGCATATCTTTTCTATTTCTTTATTTACATCAATTTATTTAGCAATTATTCCAGCAATTTATTTTACAATTATTTTAAATAATTTATTTTACACACTAAAATGAGATTCCAACTTATATTCATCTACCTGTCAAAAAAACCTACATTCATCTATTTACATGTGACCTCACGACTAAATCGGAGCCAACAAATATGTATAATTTTTATTTTGTTTTGTCAAGAAACAAAATTCTTTGCAGGATGTGATTTTTTTGATAAACAAAATAGGTGTGACTTTTTATAAGGCTAAAATTAATTGAACAGAAAATATGGAAATAAATTTTTTAAACATTTTTTTGACTACTTTTATAAAGGTTGGAGTCTTTTTTTTTCTGAAAGTCTAGAATCATCTTTTAGTGCGGTAATAAATTGCTGCAAATAAAGAAATAAAATAGACGTGAGAGGGTAATTTGGTCTTAACTTTATTAAAGGGTGTGCACCTATAAGATGAGGATGTGCACAAATCACCTCCCAATTTTTTATACTCTTACTGTATACACTATACAGTGAAATGTTAATCATATGTTAGGATGAGTGCATAACTTAACATGTGTAATTTTTTTTATATTTATATTTTCTGTAAGAGTCGATCAAAGGAATATAAATACTCATGACACACATCCCCACTGAGTCGTTTAACCTTGGCCTCTTATTACCGAGAGGAGAGGGCTGTATGTTGCACATCACGTAAAACAGGTCATCTGGCTATACATACGGTCGCCTTTTAAAAAATTATATTAAGATTCTGCAGCTAGACCAATTAATGGCACTCTTTGATCCATGAATCTGAAAGGTTGGTGGTTGTTAATGCATAACTTCCACTGGCCGAAAGAAAGTTCTTTATTATCCTTGTCTTTTAAGAGATAAGTACTTATGGCTGATAATTAAAACCATCACTGAGAAGTCAAAACGTTGACACAATTGATCCTATCAAAATAAACTTTCGTATGCTTACACAATTTTCATTGGAGGTATGGTATCATTAGAAATGTTGTTAATTGTCTATAGTATGTGTGCCAGTTATGCTTTTGGGGATGTTACTCCCCTGATTTGGAGTATTAGTCTCAGCATTATTTATAAAGAGTTATAGTGTTATATTCTTTTCAGGGGAAATTGTTTGCATTTGTCACCCTATCAACCATTTCCAAGATATTCTATATAACATCATTTCATGTCACAAGCATTCATAACGATTTGTATATTTTCTATATTGTTTTTAAGAGGTTTATTAAATTTTCTGTTTAGTTGTTCTAGTATTCTATCTAGCGAAGGCCTTTGAGATGTTTCTAACGAGAGGTAATATCTGTTCTTAGGCATGAGCTTTTGTTATTTGAAGCCCTTCGTGAAGGCCTTGAGGAAGAGATGGACAGAGATCCTCGTGTTTGCGTGATGGGTGAAGATGTCGGTCACTATGGAGGTTCATACAAGGTGACCAAAGGTCTTGCTCCAAAGTTTGGTGATCTGAGGGTCCTTGATACTCCAATTGCTGAGAACTCATTTACTGGTATGGGGATCGGAGCAGCCATGACCGGCCTCAGGCCCGTTATTGAGGGAATGAATATGGGCTTTCTCCTACTTGCATTCAATCAAATATCTAATAACTGTGGAATGCTTCACTATACTTCTGGTGGACAGTTTACCATTCCAGTGGTCATCCGAGGGCCTGGTGGAGTTGGCAGGCAGCTTGGGGCTGAGCATTCACAACGTCTTGAGTCATATTTCCAGTCCATTCCAGGAATTCAAATGGTAGCATGCTCGACGCCATATAATGCCAAGGGGTTAATGAAAGCTGCTATAAGAAGTGAGAATCCAGTCATACTGTTTGAACATGTTCTGCTTTACAACCTCAAGGAAAAGATTCCTGATGAAGAGTATATTTGTAATCTTGAGGAAGCTGAAATGGTTAGACCTGGGGAGCATGTAACAATCCTGACATATTCCCGAATGAGGTATCACGTGATGCAAGCTGCCAAGACTCTGGTGAACAAGGGATACGATCCTGAAGTTATCGACATCAGATCACTAAAACCATTTGATCTTCATACTATTGGCAACTCAGTAAAGAAAACTCACCGTGTGCTGATTGTAGAGGAGTGTATGCGAACTGGTGGTATTGGTGCCAGTTTGACTGCAGCTATTAATGAGAATTTCCAGGACTATCTGGATGCACCAATTGTATGTTTGTCGTCGCAGGATGTTCCAACACCATATGCTGGAACCTTAGAGGAATTCACTATAGTTCAGCCTGCGCAGATTGTGACCGCAGTAGAGCAGCTATGTCAATAAGCAGCACAAACAAGTAATGTCAGTCCCTGTTCCAGTTCTCCTTGGTTATTGTGCCCAGCGTCTTACCTACTGTTACATTTGGACTGGTTTTGTGTTTACATATTTCAAGGTTTGTAGTTTTGTTGTGTCAAGAAGTTTTCCTTTGTTTGTTTCTTAGTGTTGTCCAAAGGATTTATTTAAAGCCTGATCATACTTTCTAGAACCCGAATCATCGATAATTTTACACTCGCACATGTCAATTTTTATTTACTTTCCCCTTCTACTCTGGAAGTGTTGACCCATGACTGATGAGAGTAAGGTCATTTTCGAGAAAGATCAGTGTGGAGTGTGAACATTGGCTCAAGATCCAAACTATAGAAGTAAAGAGCTGCACCTTTATAATGCTGTGTTACTGTCCCCAAATTTTCTTTCCACTTTCCCAAACCATTCCTGGATGTGTTAACTAGGTCAAAAAATCACTTAGCAACAGAAATCATTGCTGGCCCAAACATTGAATCTCAAAAGTTGAGATGAATATTTAATGATCCAGTTAATCATCAATTACTCAACATTGCAGTATGTTGCTAGGCTTTAGATTTTGTTGAGAATGATGAAGATGAACCAATTAAGTTGTAGTTGCAATGTTTTAATATATACTATTATCTTAGTGCTTAAATTGCACGCACACAGACACTCAATAACTGATTGTTCAATAAACAGAGTTCTAAAAAACTCTTGCATCCCTAATTAACTAGAAACACCAAACTGCAATTAAATCGCAGTTACCGCAGCTGAGTAGTATTAATAAGATCATTCACATTTCTGAAGCTCATTTTCTCCCTAGGACTTGCGCATGATCATGATTTAAATAGAAATAGATTCATTTGTTGGAAAATGGAGGTTAAACCAGATTTAGCTTATTAACTTGAATACATGCAATTGAGCTCTCTTGACTAATGAAATGATATAAAATGATAAGTAGTCTATAAGTGTGATGTGTAATCTTGGATAAAACTGATTCTTGTAATTCTTTTTTTGCATATTTAATCAACTAGAAACACCGAAGTGCAATCAAATCTTACTGTATCACAGCTGAAAAGTATTAGTAAGATCATTCACCTTTCTTGATCTAAATAGAAATTGATCCATTTTGTTGGAAAATGCAGGTCAATATAGATTAATGTTACTAACTTTGATACATGCAATTGAGCTCTCCAGAATCTATAAAATGATATAAATGACAAGTAGTGTATTAGTGTGATTTATAAAATTGGATAGCTAAGTGTTTTTCAGGCCAGTGGTGTATAAATTAGAGCCATAAACACAAAATAGAGGCACAAGATTCATTAGGTATGATTCAACTGCAATCTGTAATGTGTATAAGATTTTGCAATCTTTATTGTTTAATATTATTGTATCTTGTCTGATTTTTGCCGAAACATATCTACCTGTATTCCTTGCTGTGAAGTCTGAATGTAGTGATTATATATGAACATGCCTATGTTTGGATCTTTATGATAAATTTTAGGTAAAAATATAGAGTCTGTTATGATCTCAACATGTCATGGTTTACCAGAATGATGTTATTTAATATTGAGAAACTTACTTTTTGTGCAGCAATGCTGGTGATTATACTTCTTCATATGCTTTTCTTGTCTGCATTTAATCTCTTAATAATGTTGAAAATGTGCTGTGCTGGTGAGAATGCAAAAGAAAGAAAAAAGACCTTGGATTTCTGTCTCGCTTTGTTCGTACTGCATCAAAAATTGATATATTGCTCTTCTCTTGGTAAATATATCAGTCATTAAATTTGCATCTGTATTACTGCATCCGAAAAATAACAAAATTAAATTTTAAATCACAATATTGATCCTATCAAGTGAACCCAACTTGCAAAAGGGCATGTAAAATACCTCTTGCCATCAATGACATGTCTGAGACTTGCCTGGCCTGATTGCATCTTGGATACAGAAGAACATGTTAATGTCAAAGATTAACAAATCAACAGAATCAAGTGTGTCTGAACCAAGTTGGAAAATAGTTTAAGTGAACATGCTTTCTGGATAGCTAACAAGTTGGGCCCTGTATTGTTTGTGTGTCTGCTATGCAAACGAAACCTAAAAGGTAATTGACGATACAATAAGATTTACCCGGACCTTGAAACTTAAGTTGGGAGAAATTTATGCAAACCTTTAGTTAGTCCCATAGTATATTAGAAATGAGCACAGCATTACGAGATTAAATGCAAAGATTCTCATGTGAATTGGTAGTTTCCTTGCTTCTCCAAGGACGTATGTGCTGTCACATAATTAGTCAGCCAAACGAACGGGGCCCGGTGTGTTGGACCGAATTTTGGACGGGCCGATTGATTGACAACTGAATTTGTTCATACACGGTCCGGACCAAGCCGGGCCGATTTCATAGTTGAATTACTCGTGAACAGCACGCGAATAAACTGAATAAAACGGTTCAGCGAATTAAGGTGAATAGAGACGAATAACAAACTAATTAAACGCGTAATAAGAAAAAGATATGGTAGGCGGTTAACTGCGAATTGCGGTTAACTCGCGAGTTGCCCTCTTTTTTTTTTTTTTTTTATTTAATAAGCCGCTGACTTTGTAAATTAAACAAGAGCTGATTGATTTATGTATAAAAAATTAATACTTATTCGGAGATGCACTAGTAAATTAGCAAATATTAAGTAAAATGTGTAATATGAAATTCATTATTGATCACCAATAAATCTATGAAGGCATATGATTTAGGTTGATATTTTTTTAAATTTTATGATATATTTTATATTGCACATAATAATATATTCTTTAAAAAAAAGTAAAATGATAATTTATATTATTAAATAGCATACATAAGTATATCAATGAGAAATTAAGTAAAAACAACAGCCCACTTCCCTTTACTGCAATCGTCTGGCAAATAATTCGTGGGCCGGTTAACCGCGAATTCATGTGCCTTGACCATGACAATTCGTTGACGAATTAATCGATCCGGGCCGATTTGGTTCCGGGCCGGTTTCCAAAAATACTATTCGTATTCGGTTCTTTACACTTGACGGTTTGTGCTGAATAATTAACCTTTCCTTAATAAGCCGATTTAAGACGAATTTTAACGAGCTGAATTATGAGCCAAACCGCTCGCTTGCCCCGCTCTACCCATGGTCCCATGTGAATTGGTAGTTTCCTTGCTTTTACATTTGTTTTCTCACCATTTTATATTCCCAAAGATTGTATTAATGTAAATCTTCTATCGGATCTTCTGACGTTCTGCCTTTCTGTTTTGCTTTTTTCTGATACTTGTTAATAATAATAATAATATGTCTTTTGTTATTGCAACTGGGTTTTGTGGCTATATTATGAACACACATCTTTACATTGTTTTGGAATTACATACGTTCTTGTCCGATCAAGTTTTAAATAGTACTGTATATGATATACAAGTTGTACTAACTACTAATGATTGCCATACCAATGCTTTAGGATTAATTTAAGTACTGATCATTAGAACATATCATATCGCGTAATATTTTGATTTGCATAATTTGACGGGGAGCCATAGATGGCATTTGCGCAGGGAAATAGAAATATATGAGATTACTAATAGAAAAAATGTCAGAGATTACAAAACTTTTCTCAAAATTTCTCCCAAATGTTTATTTGTCAAATATGTATTTGATAAATGTCTCGTAATAACATAGTTTCCGGTGTTGCATGTTTATAAATTAAGGGGTCATTTGTTTTTAGTTTAATCCTTCTTAACCAGCTTATTAAATTTATTAAACACGATAAGATCATTTGGACATTCATTTATTTTGTCTTATTAATTAATATACTTCTTAACAATTAAAACCAAAATACCATGCTGAAGCCTTCTGTACCCTTACTACTTACCATTTCATAACATATGCACACACCTTTTCTTTTAATTATATATCATATATAAAATAAAATTTATTGTATATATAATTTGTATCAAATTTTGTTCGCAGTTCTTTTAAGAAAAGGATATCTCTGAAATTATATAATTATTATGTTCTTTATTTTATATTTATATTTGTATATTTATATTATTATTATGGTTATTATCTTTACAATAATAATAATAATAATTAATATCGTTGTTATATTGTTATTAGTTGTACTCAAGTGTTTAAAAATTCATTCATCAAATTCTCCCATTCAGATTATTTAAGAAAATTATTTACCAAACAATCTTAATCTTAATATATTCAGAAATTTTAATTATTAAGGAACAATGATTCAAATTTAACAAATGAAGCCTAAAATCCGTTGTGTTATGTGACATTATTTGGTAAAAGTTTTGAGAATTTTGGTGGATACCTAATATTATTCTATTGATATTGAAAGCTCAGAATTAAAATGCCGCCTCAAATTACAAATTATACATATTCAAAATGAAAACATGGTCCTGAAATACTCATTATACAAATAACGGTGTTGCTCAACAATTTATAAAACACCATTCTTCTATTGATATTGAAAGCTGAGGACTAAGACACAGCACCCTGAATTATGAAATATCTAATTAACCGTGTTGCCCAACAATTTTTAAAACACCGTTCATTTGAAATGGTCCTTAGGTGGTGACATGCACGGACCATGATATAGACAAAGTGAATGACAAAGAGGTTCTATAACGTCCACTTGATCCGGCGAGCAACCAGACATCTATTCCCCCTTTTGTATATAATGACGGCCTTGTCCAATACACACCCCGTTAACCTTTACCAAACTATTGACGGCTGAGCTTTTGGACTCTTTGTAGTCCCTCTTTTGTTTTCTAGTCTTTAGTAAACGTGAACCTCAGGCAAACTCAAATATCATTTCTCCCTTTCTGCTTATTTCCTTTAACACGCTTAATTTTCTCATTCCACAAATGTTTATCAGTTCTCGATCTTTCGTAAAGGAGATGAAGACGCTAGAGTTCATGGTTTTCCTTAGCCGTAGGCGAATACGTCTCGTGCCTAATTAAGATCCTTACACTTAGAGATTCCGAAATTTTCAATTCATCACATGCTTAAAAGTATAAATGTAGTTTATGTATATGATAATCCCCCTAAACTAATTTCGACTGGGGCCTTGAATAACTTAGGGCTGCCACTGCGAACAATTAAGGCAAATTCCTCAATTTTAAATAATTTTTCAGGTTTTGGTAATGAGTATCGACACACGGTACAGAAGATCTATGAGTTAAAACATTGCCAGAAATCAAAATGCGGAAATAGTACAAGAAACCTGATCCAGGACATGAAAATATGGAGAAAAAGAAGAAAATAATAGACAAAAGGCCTAAAGTATGGTTGGATTCATGTTGAAACTGTAGTTTGTGAGATTAGGACATGAAACAAAACTACAATAAAATCACATGGAACTTTTAGATGAATGGTAGTCCCCTGTACGTACTGCTCTCTTTCACTTTCAGTTGTTGCTAGTGTCGCTGCACAGCCAAACAATCTTGTACAAACTTATGGACAATATTGATTCGCCGGTTGCATATAAAGACATTATGAACTGTATGTTTCGTCCTGACAAGTGCATGTCTCATCTCAATTATTTTAACCTTTTGTCATGTGACTCAGATATTGATACAGCCAACATGCATGATAGGTAAGCCACACTATACATATAGTTGCTAGGTAACTACTCCAAATTTTGAATACAATAATTATTGCAATTTTTCACTAATACATATATTTGAATGCAATTTTTTCTTCTGTTAGAGGATTAAAGATATGTTGGATTTGTGCAACGACTTTTTAGCCTAGCAGATATTGGCTTTAGTCTGAGTAACAAGAGATCGAGTGTTCAAGTCTTTGCAGTAGGTAAATCTTTAACCAAAAAGCAGAGGGAAAAAGATTAAACAATAGTCAAATCCCCTCTTCATAAAAATTTCAATAATAAAATTAGATATGCTCGTGTTTTTTCCATTCAAAGGAACCAGCTGAGCTCCAATGCTACTAACTATTTGCAAAGCTACAAGTTTGGTCCCTCAAAACTCCTCTCATGGGATTTCAGAAAACACAACTGAACTAAAGATTAATGTACATTAAGTGTAGTAATATACTAGCCCAAACATTTGTATTTTTTACCCTGCACTAAGACACACCAATTATACTTGTTGAGCTAATTCCTCAGAACTTATGTATGTACCATGAAAACCATAGGGTACCCTTGAAGGAAGCTTAACCGATGCTTCTAAGTTCATATTCATGGCGTTGATTATTTCAAGTTCAGATTTCCATGTCTTCTCATCATGAACATAAGCCATTATATATCCATCATCTTCTTTCTCTGTATTCAACTCCCTTGGTAAAAAAAATGGCTCCCCACCATACCTCATGTCACCATACATAAACTTTTGTACATTTCCTGTAATTAAATCCACTTTTGCTATTCCTGAGACTTTAGGCCACGGCTCAGCTATGGCTAGATATGCGTATCTCGTTTTTCGTCCCAACAAATTCCGGTTTACCATTCCTGCCTCTAAGTTCACTTGCTCGGGCGATGAAATTATCGCCCTGCAACTGGATTTTCCTGTCTTCAGGTTGAGCCTGATTTCTGATAAAACGCTCTTCAACTTTTCGTCACATTCGTTGAAAATTGAATCTGGTGGCGTCATGCATGATCCGATTACAACAATTTCATCAGTTTTCGTTTCCTCCCATGCATTCCATGTATGGTAGCAGAAAATTTGCGGAGATTCAATCCAAATTATCTCAGAAGAATCTTTAGCTTCTTTTGATAGAACTCCAAACCTACACTTTTTGTTCTTGTCATATATCACTGGAGAGCCACCCTTGATCATTTCTTGAAACTTAAACACCATTTGTTGATCCGGAATAACCACGAAATTCTCAGTAATTGCAAAATCATGCATCATAGTGGGCACATCAAGTGGAATTTCCACGTCAGGAGATTTCTCTCCATCTTTAGAAAATTTAAAATACTTCAAATATGGCTTCTTAACAACGTCATAACTGAGTGCAAACAGTTCTCCAGTCACAGGATCACGCTTGGGATGGGCGATCATTGTCGAGTGGAGCTGTTGATCAAAATTAAAGCGTCTAACAGTCTGCAGATCACCAGAAGGTTTGACCCGAACTTGATAAGGAAGGTCGTCTTCTGACATTGCTAAAAGTCGACCATTAAAATAAACAAGGCCAGCATTAGCCACACCTATGCCATGACTATGATCAATCAGCCCGAATAGCCCTCTAATGTAGAAGAGGATTAACCGGGCTATCCCAGAGTGTCCATGCAGCTCGCCAATCGCTTTAGGAAAAACTGGACGGCCTAATTCTTTTTCTTGAACAAGTCGTTTTGTTTGTGTGAGTTTGCATGCATAGCTAACTGAGCTACCAT
The DNA here is from genome assembly GCF_009905375.1 of Apium graveolens. Lineage (NCBI taxonomy): Eukaryota > Viridiplantae > Streptophyta > Magnoliopsida > Apiales > Apiaceae > Apium > Apium graveolens. The sequence continues at coordinate 72,372,211 of NC_133653.1, read as the reverse complement.
TAATGGTCACAGCATGAAGCATGCCATCACCATCAAATAGATGGTGACCTGCTACAGGTTCATATAGTGGATTAGCACCATTTCGGACATAAACACCGTTAATGCAATCAGGAATCGTACCAGAGAAAGACAAATTATGTTTGACAGGCTGTTCTGGAACAGGTGCAAAGTTTCCAGCTATTTGGACACTTGGATCATAAGTTCTGGAAAGTTGATGCTTGGTTTGTTTTAGAACTACAAAACCTTCCACCATATCTAAAGCTATTGCTGCAGCTCTTTGTAGTAAGTTCCAGTGTGGTGAACGGCATGTTTTGGTGATTTGTTGATTATGATCACAAGAAACTTGATGGTAGGATTTGTGTGGGAACTTAATGATGACAGGATGGCTGAGAGAAGAGTGGATTTGGGTACTTCTATTACCTTTAATTGTAATGGAGATATTTGATTTGGATGGGAATGTAATAGGATCAATGCTTAAAGAATATGTAGCAGCAGGAAAAGCTGTACAAGAAGTCATACTAGTATATCTTCCAGCTCAAATATGTAAATACTGAGAAGAGAATGAGAGAAGGTATAAATACAGAAAGTTGGAGGGTCCAGGAAGAGACAGAAATAATTGAAAACTAGAGTCTGTAGACAATCACTTCCTTTTACTCTGACCGGAAACATGTCTAGGAAATTAAGATGTTGTTTGGATCATTAGATTGCATTGAGGATGAAAATGAGATTTAATACAAAAATGTACTAAAATTTATTCGATTTGTAATCTTATGATCCTAAAGATTCCTTTATTACTGTATGATAGTAACCCTTGCCATATTTGTTTCATGGTATTATAATTTCAGGATAATAATTGGGAGATAACTAATTCATTAAAATTAGTCCCGTAGATAAAATAATCATATCATATGTTGTTTAAAAAGATTAAGGGTAGGATTAAATTATAATCCTTTAAAATTTTATTATATGTTTGTTTTGAGGGATAGTCTTTGAGATTGGAATATAGTCCTTTAAATTTTCTAATTCTATATTTGTTTCACTTGATACAACAATGAGGGGATTATAATCCTTTAAAAAATGACTTGTGACCGTGGATAAAATAATACCCATTCCACCAAGTATTAGAAAAGATTATATAGTCCTATTTTTTACTCCAACAAAACAAATATGGGATAAGAGAATTTAAAGTTATAATTCTTGAATAATCCTTAGATAATTTTTTACAAGACAAACATTGAATTAAAAAATTTAAAAGGGAATACATGCGAAAGGGGTGATTATTACAGGAGTACTCATGGTAAAATCTGTTTCAAAATAAATAACTGGACCAGAATATATTGAGATTTTTTTCACAAACAATTAAACTGAACTTTATAACGGTTTATTTAATAAATGATAATCGGCTGAACTCGAATCAAAAGACTCGAATACTTTTGATATTTTTTGCACAAACGAATTGAACTAAATTATATATAGAGTTGTTCATATTTAAAATTAATCAGTTACTTCATATATAAAAGACAATAATATTAAAAAAATGTTGATGATCTAATAAATTGGAAAGGGATGATTTATATTTAACCATACGCATGTACTTAGAGAGGGTTATGAAAGCTAAATATGTAGATGTGCATACTACGTCGTGTGTACGAAGGCAGAAGAAAGAGATGGATCATCATATATGAAAGCCTAACGCAACGAAAAAGATCAAGAGCTTTCAGGTAGATAGAACAGAGAAAATGAAATCACGAAAAGCTTTGTCTTTTTATTATATATGTCACCTCAAATTGAACTTTAAAATGATATAAATATCCAAGAGCATATGCACATGCATCAATTTAATTACAGAAATTTGTTACCGTTTATGCTAAAACAACTTATTTCTTAGTTTTTATGCACTCGCAGAATTTTATCAATTTGCCAATTATTATTAATTAAATAATTTATATATATCCAGTATAATAGGAGAAATATGAATAATATTGATAGGAATAAATAAGTCCTGATTTAATAATTAATGGGCTACTAGGCCCAATAAGAAGATGTATGATATTCAGACCAGAAATGTTAAGACTGACGGACCAGATCAGGCCTGATGGAATAAAAAAAGCCCAAAAGTCCTGATTATTAATTAATTTCGTAATTAATTAATAAGGGAAAAATCAGCTATTGAGAAGAGTCCCGATAAGGATATAAATCCTTATAGATTAGCCTCAAGGGACCTAAAAGGATAAGGAATCAGCTTCCTACTTCCTAGGACTCCTAAGTCTATTCTAATTATGAGACTTGCCTACCAGGTCTCCTATACCAAGTCCAATTCAAGGACTCCCAACATCTATATAAGGGGCCTCACCCCACAAATCAGAACTACGTTTTTTGGCTTGATTCTCTAATTTACAGAGATACGTAGGCATCTCGTAAAGGCAGAATTAAGCTACGATACACGAGAGCAGTCATTAAAGGCCTTGAACTCCCGAATCTTAGTAATAAATACAGCAAATAATAACCTTAGTTTTTTATCCATAACAAATATAAAAGTATTATTAAAATTCGAGGGTTCGTTACCGTCAACAACCTTAATTATAATAAATAAAAGTATATTAATTAATAACAAATTTAAATTTCGAATCATTTCAATTATATATTAATATATAATTAATATATATATATTATCAATTTCAAGATTTTAAATAAATTTAAAATTTAAATAATATTAAATTAATAAATAAATTAAAGAACCGTGTTTTGCAGATTAGAGGTGGTAATTCATAAAAGTCATGAAAATTTGATGCCCATTAATAACTTCATTAAAAATCAAAGATTTGGTTTATAAATTAATGGAGCATCAATTTTTAATGGAATAAAAATAAAACATGTGCATGCTATTTTTGCAAAGTAGGATCGATAATGTTGATGAAACAACGTTTTACTCCCTCCTGTGCATATGTTCTAAGCTGTTTGTCCACTAAAAGATTTTAACATGCAACAAATCTACAAGGCTAATAATTTTTTTTAAAGGTACTAAGGTTAACTATTATTTATTCGTACCAAATTAACTGATTTGGCTTAGTCAAATTTTAGTTTGATCAAATAAACTAATTTTTAGCTGATTTGAACTGTTTTATAAAATTTTAAAGAACCCAAATAATGCATTTACTGTAGGTTGTTTACATTCTTTGTAATAACGTAATTAATTTCTTTAGTTATATCATTATTACATAGGTTTAATGTTTATTTTTATGAGGAAAATAAAAATAAAAATAAAGGAAGTTTTTTTTGGCAAATAATTTAGATGCTTAAACCACTAATCTTAATGACGTGCCGTATTAATATGATTGATGAGTTAATTACCTGAAATTTAACAACGGTCTAATTTAACAATGAGTTAATAGAAAGAGCTTTCATATTTCGTTATCAAATTGTGACTAGAAGAGTGGGAGGCTTGCGTTTATAAGAAAAAGTGTCAATTTAATTAACCACCATTGACGAGACTTGAATTAAAACACAACGTTCTAATTTAAGTCTTCCCAAAAAATATCTTAATTTCTGATTCTTTTTAAACGAATTTGCAAGATTTACAAAAGGAATGTGTATCCAAAATCAAATCATTACAAAATATTAAATAAAATAAATTAAGGTCATTCTAATTGAGACAAATACAAGATGCTTACGTCATCATTACACTGAACAATATATATGAATCAGAGCATCTTAGTTACAGTATTTGACTCTTTAAATTACAATCCTTGTATATAGTATTACTTGACCAGCACATAGTTGCTACAAACAACCAGATTACTGAAGCCATGGGAGACAAGTTGCTATGCAATTTGTCACCTGCCAATTGCAATTTATCAAGATTCATGGTTGATACCTTAAAATAACTGAAAGTGTTTATAACTAGGAGAGTAATTTAAGAAAGCTCACCCTTGTAAAGATGTGAAGAGGGGTGGTAAATGCTAACCAAATAATGGTTCCACATTCCTTGAACCACACAACAAAGCCACTATATAAGTTGATATGTGCTGAGGAAACCCGGGTCCATGTTGTGAATGGCTTCTTGAATCTCTTCAACTACTGAATCATAAGTTCCATTATACGGAACTAAGTCATTAAGTAAGTTGTATGGTTAAGCACCAACAACAGCTTTAAAAACATCAATTCACAATCCTCCCATTCAACACATAAACATGACTTAATTTGAAAAGTATTCTCAAGTGTGCGTCTAAACTGCAACAACATACATAAAACAACATGAATCCAGCAATACATCTGAGTTAGGTTTTCACAGCCAATGTTAGAAAAGCCATTATACAACATCAAAAGCCGCTTCAACTTCCTCTAATCGGTCAGATCAAGACATAGATAAAAGAATCATCACATCATTTCCTCACAGTTTAAACTGTGTTGAGCAGGGAGTGAACAAAATCCTGCCACTTAAACAAATTTACTCTGCAAATTATCTAACTTCTCCAGAACTAAACACACAGTTTTTGCAATCTTCGAGCTCAGGAGGGATGTCTCTGAAGTTACAACATCTCTTATACGTAGCTCGAAACTAAACAAATTGATTTTTTTTTAATACAAATGCAACTTCATATAAATTTTACACTGTCCAAATCAAACCAGGCAAAATGAACACCTTCATCAATACTATGTATCACAAACCTAATAAAATCAACAATCAATGACTAATATGAAAAATGAAAGTGTGCCAATTTTCTGCTCAAAACTCTTTTTCCGCCCCTACCCAATGATTGCAACATGCATGGGCAGCAAACAAGTTATAACTTTAACAGCAATAATACTACATTCAAAGCAGCTAGAACTGCAGCATATATCTCAGATTTGAACATTATATCAGGTTACTCTCTTATCTAGTCAGTTAGATTAAAACATAGAGGCTTTCATCAAATCAATTGCTCGATATATTTTAAACTGTTTGAGCAGGGAGTGAACTCTTCCGCCACTTCCAGTAATTAACTCGCATAAAATCGACTTTTTCCAGAACAGAACAGATCCTTTTTGCAACATTCGAGTCTGGAGGTTGTGAATCTGAAGTTAGAGCTTCTATCGCATGCGTCAACTCCTGGTTCGGTTCATAACCATGGCTCAGAAGATCCAAAATCATACTTAAAGCGAAAACAGAGTAGTTGTTGGCTGTCAAAACCTTTAAACATACTGAGGAGACTTGTGGGTCATCTACTAACGACTGCATAGAACCTTTGTAAAGGCCTCTCAAGTATCTCCATGGGCTTTCATTCTCTGGATTGGCTAGAATTGTTTCGACTGTGTAAGTGACTTCTGACTCCCTCATGGATTCCAGACCCCCAAGGAGAGGGGATTTTGTGACAACAAAGTATCTCTGCACAAAACATGATTTGAGAAAATATTAAATGCAATAGCTGAAAATTCATGTGTTTAGACAGGATCTCAATTTCGTAATTTTCTTGTTGCTAAGGAGGTCTAAGCAAACACTATGTATACTATAATTGGTGTCAAAACTAATAATTGAAAGACAAACAGTATGCAAAAATCTTTAGTTTTAAATAATACAATGAGAGAAGACATGTATGGAATTGTGCCATATCATTTTGTGAATACATAAAACTGTTAGTCATCTATGGTAATGTGAAGATGATAAGTTAAATTCCAGAAAGTAACTGAATATACAAGTTTTCGAGGGAAAACAATTAAGAGATCAATAATAAAACCTGAACAATCTCCATAGTGAATGCATGCCTAATTACCAGTACCATCAGACAGTGAGATACGTAGCTGTATGTATAAGTTTATAATCATACCTGATTCCAAGCAGAATTATTAAAAACATCTTCCTCAAGCAGTTTCTGACAATAAGCAAGTTCATCTTCCCACCCACCAAGATTCTGCAGAACCCACTGCAGATAGAAACCTGTTGTCAGTCATACTTTCACCAGAACGATAAAACCTATAGAGGCTACATCATGTAGCACATTACTGAAAACTATCACATTTGAAATTTTCCATAGCCCGCAGCATATAAAACCCGTTTTCAGTCAAATTCACTAAAAGGAAAAAACTTAAAAGGGCTACATGAAGCAGGCTGTAGCACAAAGATAAAAAAAAAATCACATTTAAGTATATACAAATAGACCGTATTATAAATTTATCAACGGTGCAATTAATGATGGGAGTCTTCTCTCATTTATTAAAAAACAAGTACCCATTATTCACCTGTCGATGGGACCAAGCATGATAATTCTTTGCATCATGGAAGAATATAGTCCTTGTGAACTCAAGTTCTCTACTCAAACTTCCTTTTCCGAGCTTCTCAGCAAGCCACCTCCTATGATGCCTGACATCAAGAAAATGGATGATACCAATGTTCATTTATATTCGATAGAAAAACGTAATATATTAAGCTCGCTCAAACTTCAATAGAGCAAAGTAGGTATATTTGTATGAGTGTGTGGGTGAAAAAGGAAGGGAGCGAGGGAGAGACGACAGTATTACTATTATTAAATGTAAAAGGGTGCAAATATGGATAGCATCTTGATCAAGTTCCATAATTAGGTGAAACAAAACAGTTTAAGAATCTTCAAAAGAAAACTAAATACAGGGCAAAGAACCTTAAAGATTGTAAAGTTTCATATTTTATACCCATTGTATGACTTTTGACTATTGTGTTCCTTCAAAGTCTAATATTGGCCAACTCTTTCTTTTTCGTTTTTTGTTCTCACGCAAAACTTTCTAATACTCATCTCATCCAACTCATGTGTTACCTTCCCTTGTGAATCGTGATATCTTACTATCCATAAAGAAACATTTTTCCTATCATAAAAGGAGACATATACTGGTGAAAGACAGAAGCACTTTTTACAACAGAGACTTGTACAAACTCAAATACAACTAAATCTACAACTACAACATTAACATATGCCTTTCACCAAAGGGCATATTCTCTTAGATTGGAAAGCCTGTGCACAACACAGACTTTGCACAAACTATTTCGTATTAAGTCGGCTTCTTTTAGTTTTTATTATCTCCTTTTTCAATGAGTTCAAAATTTTTTTGATTGTAGATATGCCCTATTATTATATATTGTCTCCATAGCTGACGTCCACTGTCTAAGAATCAGTGCATCTATAAATTTTCTCAATGACACTCCTCTTTTTTAGGCTCTACCAATAATAAACAACTTCCAATGCAACTCCAACTCATTTAAAAATCTTATAAAAAAGTTGATTTCAATTGCAATTGGTTGCATGCCGTATTTTTGCAAATCGTTTAGGGGGAAGGGATAGTAGAGTTGCAAATAAGTTTCAGAGTAGTATTTTTGCTAATAATTACAGATGTATTTTGGTATTATTTTAAAAAAGAAGAAGAAGAAACACTACTGAAAAGAGCTAGGAAAGAATGCTTTAGCTATCTATTCTTCTTTTCCTAATTCTATTTTAAATAAACATCTTTCGACCATTGTAACAATTGTAATAATTTCTTATTTCAATATCGTCTAGCCTATGTTCGCTATTATTATTAATGTGTGTCATAACGTTTAACCATCCTCAAACCATCACATAATATGTAACAAAGATTATCCAGTATTTGGATGCCGTATTGTGTACAACAATTTCACCAGATATTTAAAAGAAAGAAAAACTGTAAAACTGAATTATAGAGAATATAACTGAAAAGTAGACACATTAAAAGTAAAGGCGTATGTTTAATCTCTGAGGCATGTCATTCTCTTGAATTTCAAGATTCGGATATAAGTTGATGAGAATTCGAGGTATTTAGATTTTAGAGTAAAAAACAACTATGATTCTGAAGGATCAGTTAGAGAGTTGAAAAAGTTGGCTACAGATGAGCGAATTCAGCAGCCATCTTAACTTGCAACTCCTTTTATCTGCCACTATTTCACATAGAATAAAAACTAAAGTATATCGCACTAGATACTAGATAGCAATATACAGAAAAATGACAATATTACTACAATTTATGTCTACTGTTACCAAACTAACGCTTTCCTGTTTGTTTGGCCATTAATACCCGCCTAATACTTCCTTTTGAAATGCGTATTACGTATTTGGAAGAATACCACAAAAAAACTTCTCCGGCGACGAACTTCGATAAATCGTGGCGGTGAATAAAATTGTTTGTATGTATTTAGATATGATGTATATAAACATTTAGAAAGAGATAAGAGAGAGTGAGTTGTATCGGAGAGAAGGTAGAAGTCAGGAGAGAGAGAGAGAGAGAGAGAGAGTGTGTTGTGGTGGTGTTGCAATGACTGACTTATGCCTTCGGTCAACGATCATGGAGGTGTGTTGATGTTGATGCAGGACAGATTTAAAGAAACAGCGATATATTAAACAAAACACGATAAAAAGATTAAAGCAGTGAATTATACGATTCCCAAGAATAATTATTCAATATTATTCCCAAGAAAGATGTATAATCAAAGCTAAGTAATAATGTGGGGGATTACATCACTTATATAGACTATAAAACTCTAGTATTAAACCTAATGGACTAAGGCCCATAAACAATTGGGTTTTATTATAAATAAACTACTGAACTAATAAACTCTTAACCCCACATATAAAACATATAGATAAATACATAATGTATATTTACACTAAATAAATATAAACTAATTAATAACACATATATAAAAATTCTTTATTCTCGTTCCTCATCAGATGTTGGGTTTTTGTATATATTACTTGTATATATAGTACCCGTATATGAAATGTGAAACACGTACTACTCTAATCAATAATGCGTATTACCTTCTATTACGTGTATATTAAATGCATATAATGTCTGTTACTCATATCTGAAATGAAATGTGTATATGCAACACCCCTTCTCCAGATGCGTAACAAGCTTGGTAAATATGGCCTCCTTTCCAGAACTAGGTATTTTTGTCAGTTTCTCCTTATAAGTCGGTATTTTTGGCCTTTTCCCCAATATAGAGTATTCTTAATCTTAAATATTACTTATGCACCAACCATGAAACACTTCTAAGAGAAGAATAAATGGAAACGATTAACTTAGCCATGGCTCACCATATCTGATAGTTCTTGGGGTTATTGCTGGCAATGTTATCAACAAAATCCAACTCCTCATTCAAGTCAACATTAAGCACCTCAAGAATCAGACGCCTAAATTGCCATACCTGCAAAGGAATTGTTTTCTCTTATCAGAACTTAAGCCAATGTAAAGATGAACTCATCATAACTTTCAAGATTATACTGAACAACACTTAAAACAAAACCAAGACTCACAGCTTCATGATTGAGTTGTCAAAGTGCAGAAATTAGGTTACAAAGTCGAGTATTGCAAGTGAATTCGACACGGGCACCCTTAAAATCACTAATCACAACCAAAACAATAAAATTCACAAAACCCTAAACAACCCAGATGCAAATCACAACTAGGAAACTTACCCCATTCAACAAATTGGCAAAACATATACAGCGAGAGGGGGAGACGGAGAGGGAGAGGGAGAGGGAGAGGGAGAGGGAGAGAGGGGGGGGAGAGAGAGAGAGAGCGAGATAGAGAGGGCGAGAGAGGGAGAGGGAGAGGGATAGGGAGAGAGAGAGAGAGAGAGAGAGAGAGCGAGAGGTAGGGGAGAGAGAGAGAGATTGTGTAATTACAGTGTAATTTCCGGCATTGAGTCGAATAGCAAGAGCAGTGAGTTTAAGAGAACGTGGAGATCGTTCATCAGCTAAGTAAACAGCTCTGAAATAATCCATAGTTTCCGCAAATTCATCAGAGTATGAGATCGGAACCACCGGATTAGGGCCGTCGTTTTGGGTAACCGGAATGATGTCGGACCATTCTTGTTGTTCACTCAGTGGCATTCTCTTCTCCGACTCCATCAACAATGTTGGCTTCTTTTTCTTCTTTTCAATTTTTTTAATATTCCTTTCTAAACTTTCCTCCCTAACTGTTATACAAATAAATATAATGTTAAAAATAACATTTTTTTTATAAATGGTCGAAAATATCAGTTATCTTATATATATAATATAAATGTATAAAGATAGAACTTGAGAAAAGGTATATAATAATAGAGAGGGAGATTACTATCCATCTAAACACGTTTATAAAATTTATATAGGCTGAAATTTTGTAAGTTACAAATAAGTGAAAGGTCAAAGATATGTATAAAAATGATAAAAAAAGCTGAAAGGCTAAGAGTCATACACTTAATGTATATAACACTTCTTCTTGGATTACTCGCGCCAACAACATATCTCTTAATGAAAGATTCGGCTAGACCATTTAGAGTGTGTATGTGGGCAACATAATGTTACACTTCAATCCCAACTGACATACAATAATCATTAAAACATTGGGATGTAAATTCTCCTGCATTATCCGATCTTATTTTCTTTATATTATGATCAGGAAATTGTGTTCTTAATCGAATGATTTGAGCAAGGAGTCGTGCAAAAGCAACATTACGAGTGACCAATAAACTAACATGCAACCATCATGTTGATGCATCAATGAGTACCATAAAGTAATGAAATGACATACTAGATAAGGTAATTGGTCCACATATATCTCCTTATATTCGATCCAAAACATTTGGGCATTCAATTGCAACTTTTACCGGAGATGGTCTTATTATCAATTTTCCTTGAAAACAAGCAACACATAATAAATCTTTAGACAAAGGAACAATTTTGTTCTTAAGTGGGTGTCCATTTGAATTTTCTATAATTCTTCGCATCATTGTTGAACCCGGATGACCCAAACAATCATGCCATATAATTAAATTAGTCGGGTCCGATAATTTCTTGTTCATTACCATATATGACTCAACTGGATTTATAAAGGTGTAATACAATCCAGATTTATATGAGGGGAGCTTTTTCATTACTTTCCTCACCCCTGAAACAACTGATGTAATATACAAAAATTCTTCATCATTTTTATTTGTTGTCTCAATGTGATAACCATTTTTACGTATATCTTTAAAACTCAAAAGATTTCTTGTTGATCTGGAAGAAAACATTGCATCATCGATAATTAATTGTGTACCATTAGGTAACATTATGTTTGCTCTTGCGGAGCCCTTAATAAGATCTGATGCACCAGATATGGTGTTAACATTAGCTTTAGCTAGCAATAGATGCGAAAAATATTTTTGGTTTTTCAATGTTGTGTGTGTTGTTGCATTATCTGCTAAGCAAAGTGACGTCTCATCTTTTATAGCACATGAAGTGAGGCTACTCGCCATATTTATTCACAAGAATAATATGAAAATTAGGAATGCAATATCTCAAATATTTCATTGATAATAAGATAAGAAACATATAATGATAATTAAAGTTTAAACATAACGCTTAGAGTTCAAATAAATACATAAAAGCTTAACAAGACAAGACAAGGCCTTAATATTCTAATTATTATTAGTGTTATCACCACCATGTTTGACCATCTCCAAATTTCCATCTTCAAAAAAATCAGCCACTTCCATATGAGTAGAGTTGAAAGTATCAATTTGATTTCCTCCTACAAGGTGTGCTTCAAGATGGAAATGCCCAAAGGATCACTTTGTTCAGTAAAATTAGTCTCCACACATTTCAAAGAAGCTTGATAAAGATCAACAAGGTGCTTGGAGGTATGACAGGTACGACTCCAATGGTCTTTCATCCCACAACGATGACAAGTACTTTCAACCTTCTTATCCATTGTACTTCCTTTAAACTTTTCCTCATTTTTTGACTACTTCTGGTGGTAAAGTTTCTTAAAATTTGAGAATTTTTGGTGATCATGACCTCAACCACGTCCAAGACCACGTCCACGGGCACGCCCACGTCCAAATCCATATCCACGCCCACGCCCAAATTGATTATTTTGTCCAAATTCATTACCAGTCACAACATTCACTTTAGGGAATGGTGTCGAACCAGTTGGACGAGCTTGATGATTTTTCATTAAAAGTTTATTATATTGCTCGGCAAGAAGCAATACAGATATAAGCTTATAATATTTTGTGAATCCTCGTTCACGATATTGCTGCTGCAGGAGCATATTATTGGCATGGAAAGTGGAGTAGGTCTTTTCCAACATATCATTATCAGATATATTTTCACCACATAATTTCAGCTGAAAAGTAATCTTAAACATTACAGAGTTATACTCGCTTACACTTTTAAAATCTTGCAACCTCAAGTGTAGCCAATCATTGTGAGCCTTAGGAAGTATGATAGTTTTCTGATGATCATATCTTTCTTTCAGATTTTTCCAAAGGGTTGTTGGATCTTTAACAACCAAATATTCCGTTTTCAATCCTTCATCAAGGCGGTGACGGAGGAATATCATAGTTTTTGCTTTATCTTGTTCAGAAGTTTTGTTCCCTTTTTTAATGGTGTCACCAAGACCCATAGCGCTAAGATGAATTTCCGCATCCAAAATCCATGTTAAGTAATTTTTTTCGGTGACATCAAGTGCGGTGAACTCAAGTTTTGTAAGGTTCGACATTATCACATGATATTTTATAGATGTATAAGACTGAGTGAACCAACCGATTATGACTTCTTGTATCAACCACTAAAATTCATGTAACTTGTAGTCAAATTCTCTTGCCACACTACTTTCTTCTTTATAGTGCTTTCGTGCTGATAACGTGTTATATATATAATATAAAGGTATAAAGATAGAACTTGAGAAAAGCTATATAATAATAGCGAGGGAGATCACCATCTTTTTGTATGTCTATCTAAGCACATGTTTACAAGGTTTATATAGGCTGAAACTTTGTAAGTTACAAGTAAGTGAAATGCCAAAGGTTTGTACAATAATAATAAAAAAAATTGAAAGGCCAAGAGTCATACACTTAATGTATATAACAAATTCTGATAGTGAAAAGCTGAAAATACCATTTGGTATATTCATTTACCATTTGGATATCCTATTTTGTACTAAATACACATTTGTTAAATGAGTATCCAATTTTTTTTATGATACACATTTGCCAAATGCGTATCTTAAAGGTAATACCTGAACTGGAAATGTGTATCTTTATTTTATTTACATACTCAATTCTCAAATATATATTCCACTTACCCAATTAAGAAATGCGTAAGCAAAACGGTATTTTCAACCATATGTTTTGAAAATGGGTATTTTGAGCAATTTCACCCAAAAAATGGGTATCTTTCATCATAACCCTAGAGACTACAACATAGATTTTGCTTTTCTAAAATAAATAACATTTATTGTAAACACATTCCTCGGTTTCATCTAAATCTCGGGTTCGATATCTCCAATTACATGATTAAATATGATCGAATTTTTTATGGAGTGCTCGAAAGCATATGAATAGAATCTGTGGCTCATAAATTGTCAAAATTTTATTGGCGGTAAACTTATTAATAATGATGGTCCCCCTGCATGCACAAAAATCTCCACCAATAAAATTTTGACAACTCATCAAGTACGGATTCTTAGTGTGTGCCTTTGGCATACACTATAAAAACTAAAATAAGATTTATCACTACATGAACTTTTTGTGTCAATACATGTCTTGATTTAGTAGTTGATAATTGTTCAATTAGTTTTACAGTCCAAAATATGTTTTAATTATATAAAAGTTAAAACATTTGTCTAGTCTTTACGATATTATATATAATAATATAATCTAGTTACATAATTTATATTTTTTTAAAAGCAAATTTCACTTTTAATGATTTTTCTGGAACCAAATTTGGTTTCACTTTCTTTAGTTTTGCGGGTTCGAATCCTTGCAACGACATGATTAAACAACATTCGTTTATTAGTTTCACTTTATAAATAACACCCAAGTACCACATCGATGAAAAAAGGACTGCTGTAAGTTTATAAGGCAAAGTTGTAAACTAACTACAAGAAATCATGATCTTTTGGGTGCCGGTGGTGAGATTTTTTATTACCCAAGTCGGCTACATTTAGGTCAGAATGTTTCTGACTTATTTTGTACTAGGAATCAACACTTGGCCCAATTACGATCCTAAGTATATTTTAATTATATAAAACATTTGTTTAGTCTATCTGATCTTATATATAGTAATATAATCTAATTGCGTAATATATCTTTTTTCTTGGAAACTAAATTCGACTTTTAATGATATTTTAAGACTAAATTTTGTTTCACTTTCTTCGGTTTCGCAGGTTCAAATTCTTGCAACTAAATGATTAAACGAGATTCATTAATTAGTTTCACTTCTTTTATAACACCACAGTCCCACATCGATAAGAAATGAGAATTTTATTCAGTTTATTAGGCAAAGTACTGTACTGCGTGCACCAAAAAATCATGAACTTTTGGGAGCCTATAGTGGGCTTGTTAATTACCATAGTTGGTTACATTTAAACCATAATGCTTCAAACTATTTCGGACTCAAAATTGGGACTTGACCCGATTTTTGAAAAATGATCGGGATTTGACACGGGTTGTCACATCTTTAATTTCGAACCAATCTCAAGTTCAATTCTCTTTAGCTATATACTTATATAACATTTATTATAACCTCTTTTGTGATTAAAATTTAATCTCAGGTACGCTTATCTGCAAGAACTTAATTAAACAAAGTTTAATCATACTTCAGTTATAGCTACATATCAAGAAAAAAAAATATTCACAACTACATACTTAGTTACATTTATCATAAACTCTTTCTTGGGTTTCACCTCAATCTCGTGTTCGCTTTTCGATAATATTATGATTAAGTAAGATTTAAAAATTTGGATGCACTTCTTTAAGTTTACATCAATCCTTGGTTCAATTTTGTGTAGTTACGTTCTTAATTAATATTTATTGTAAAATAATAAATCATGTGTATATATACACATTTTAAATGTTATGACCGAATATGATTATTAATAAAATAATATAAGAAATATTATGATCTAATATGGTTACGTAATATATATGTTCTTTATTAGTTAGCGAAATCTACGTTTAATAGTAATTTAGTATAAAATTTAGTTTCACTTTCTTTGGTTTTACCTCGATCTCGGACTTTTGCAACTAAATGATAAAGTAAGATCTATTAATTATTGATGTTTAAAATAATAAGAACTGCAAGCGCACAGTGCTTAGTTGTAGCAATTATAGGTCGATTCACAAAGACTACGAATTTTTAAATCCCTAATAATTTAAATCAGAAGAACTAGACAAATATATTTGAGATGCGATTTGTTTAATCTAATTAGCAAATAACAAATAATATGAAAACCTAGGAATCCGAATCCATTAACAATCACAATTAACATCAACACGCCCTAAAATTAATTCTCTTTCCTTCATAAAAATAACGTATATCATTTAACGAGACAAGCATATACTATGAAACATGTTATCTAACAATAACCCATCAAAACTTCATAGAGCAAGCATATGCTATGAAAAATAAAACCGGTAACAATAATATATCAAAATTACTTTGTCAATTGAAAAATTAAGCACCACAAAAATCATGAGAATCAAATAATAGGAACGAGAAGATATCAAAGTAATTAAATTAACTTCATTTTCATACTAGGGAATAAATTTAGTTAGACATGATAAAAAGATGAACAAAACAAACAACTGACAAAATTCTAGCTCTAGTTTGGTGTTCTAGGTGTTGGGTGTGTAAAATACAAGAGGGGATACTATTATTCCCAAGGAACTAACAATGAGATTTATAAAAGAGGGGTTGAATGTAAATCTCAAAACTTTTTCAAGTTTTGAGCAGTTTCAAAGGCTAAGTGTTTTGATGAATAGTTGTGTATGAATTGCTTTGAGCAGGTGCAGACAGATATATATTCAAAACACAAATGTAAAAAACACAAAGGCTTTAAAAAAACTTTTCTGGTGGATTTGTTGTTCCACCAGAGATGTGTATTTCAGAAAATCGGTGATTCAAAGAATTGATCACAGCTGCGTCCTAGTACAAACTAGATATTTTTCTCTCTATGTTTTTCTAAACAGCTCTGGAAAATTCACCATCTAATTACTAGCTGCAACTTGGTTTATATATCACCAAATTTACAAGTGAAGACAAAAGTACAAATACAATTAAAAAGATTCTTCACATGTTTCTTCTTCATTTCTCTATCCAATGCAATCTAGGATAATTTGTGAATCTTTGAATACTTCCTTGTTTGCACTAGAATGGAAATGCTGCATTTTCTTGATTCCTCCAAGAGGCTACCACATTCCAATTATCTCTGTCAACCCATGTGCCTCTGTCAGCTTATGAATTGTCACTGTCAACTACTATTGAACTTAGCATCCGTTGAAGCTTTCATCCGTTGATGGCTTTATCCGTTGATGCATTAGCAGTTGAAGCTTTATCCATTGATGCACTCATCCGTTGAAGCTTTAGAGACATCCGTTGAAGCTTTGTTTCTCATCCGTTAAAGGCCTTTTAACTTATCAGTTGATACTACTTCATTTATACAAAATTACAAGGCATGAAATATTTATAATTAGCCCTTCTATTTGCATATCCACTAGTAGTCAACATGACTTATAATTTCCCACAACATCTAAGAATTATAACTTAAATACAGAAACTGAAATGTGCTACAATACTAAATTTATTTCTAAGTAAAGCTACTCCATCAACGGATAGCCAGAATGGTCTTATCCGTTGAGGCTACAAACACTAGATTTCTACTTAAGTGTTTTGTTTAACTTATCATCAAACTAATACACATATTCCTAACAATCTCCCCCTATTTATGTCTACTAGAATTGTAGGCATAAATTTGGGTTTAACTTGATGATAACAAAACACTTAACAAATATATGAATTAAAATCAAGTAAAAATTCAAAAGTGCTGCAAAAGTGTATGTACTGAGATAGAATTGAAGAATTACATTATTTCCAAGGATGCTCATTTAGGCTGAGCAGATTATTTTCTTTCCTTTGATCCCTTGTTTTCTTCCCTAGCCTCCTGTCATTTTCCTCTACTTGGAGTTGGAGTTGTCTGTAGAATTCAGCTTCATCTTCTTCACTGATGTCCAACTTAGATTGCATGTCCTTGAGAGTTTCATTACTGGCAATTTTAAGCTGGTCTTCAAGTCTGAAAAATCTTCTGACTCCTTTATTGTCTCGAAACTCCATCAACCAATGAGGTGATTTATGAATTGTAATTCCATGCTCAGGTATGAGTAATGTTCTAGGTAAAAAATTAAACTCCCACCAAGTTTTCCTTATGCTGGCAATCTTGTTGAGAATCTCAGTTTTGGCAGTCCTGGTAAAGCCAGAATCCCTTTTGATGGCTGAGTAGACTCTAACCAAGGTAGAATAGCCTTCATTCAGAATTTTTTGAAGAGACCAAGTCCTTTCCTCACTTCCTTTATACTTGAACACTAGCCTTTTTGGGAGTTATTTGTATGCACTTATTCCCCTTACTTCCTCCAGCTCATCCAGATAGAGTTCAATATCTGTAAACTCCTTTATGTCACAAATGTGAACATAATCATCCTTTGAGGCTTGTGGCTTAGGCTTAGGTTTATATTTATGAGTGAATTTACTTGAGGTTGGGGGAGGTGTAGATTTGGATTTTCTTTTCAGTTTCTTTGGTGGTGGAGAGGTAGTTAGGAAGGTAGGCAAGTTGATGGTGTCCCAATCAATAGGTTCCTCTTTAGGGATGATTGGTTCACCGTGGACATTTATACTAGGATCAGCAACAAAAGGTTCAGGAATGGAAGGTAGTGGTTTAGATTTTGATTTGGTTTCTTCAGTGTCATCTCCACTCTTCCTTTTTGCATTGGCCTTCTTTTTGTTCCCTTTCTGCCATTCCTTTCTTTCCTCTACACTCTCACCTACCACATTCCCCATATCCACATTTCTGCTTTCAATCTTGTCTTCTTCACTCTTGTCTTCAATCTTCTTCCTTTCTTCAGTCTGACTTGACTCTAGCTATTTTTCAAGGTTTGCTTGTGCTCTTTTGTCAGCCTTCAGCTTTTTAGCTTCTTCCTTTAACCTCATGGTTTCTTCCCTCTTGGCTTTAGAGAATTTGGGATGTCCTTGCATCACACAGATACTCTTTCCTTCTCTATAAATGATAGCCATGTTCATTCTTTCCACTACATCATTACTCTCTTTGTGCTTCATGATGCTGCCACCCAAAACTTTGTCTTCATCAGGTTTTGGAAGAGGAAAATCTACTTCTTTTGACTGACTAAAGTTTAGAGGGTTCTTTATAGAATCCTTGTTGAATCTAGTGGATGGCTTGAGTACCATGGGCTTCAATTTCCTGAAGGAAGTTTCTCCAACCTTATTCCTCCTTACTGGCTTGTGCTCCATAATGATTGGCTCAACCTTTGTGCTATGTTTCACAGATAATGATTTTGAAGTTGTAGAGCCAAACACCTGTTGCATCCTTTCATCAATTTTTCTCCTTTGCTCCTTCACCTTCATCTCAGCTGCTGCTAGCTGGATTAGATCAATTCCATCAAGCTTTCATTTGATTTGAAGTGTTGGAGAAGTAGTGATGGCAGGAACTAGCACTTTGGATATTTGGATGTTTGTAGATGGCTCCCCTCCCCCTTCTTTATTCTCCCCCTTTTTGTTATCATCAAGGAGAGGAGTCAAGCCTTGTGCTTTAGCCAGTTGCATGAGTAGACTTGTTTAAGACTGTTGATTTTGAAGAATGGTGACCACAGAGTTTTCAATGACATGAACTGTGACGCCCTCAATCTCGGGGTTAGGAAATGAGGACTCACACACCTCTAATCTAATAATTAAATATGCATAAACCCCGATTAACTACTAACAGGATCAACAGGATAAAGTATGAGACAAGATTACAACTACCAATTAACAAAATAATAACTTACAAACCCAAAATATTATCAAATAAATAATATCGATTCCGACTGGGAACCGACAGATAACCCATTGTATCTTTATACACTTCTTCCTAGGCGCGAGCTCACTCATGATTACCACTACCTGCTCCGGCAACCGGAAGCCCTCAACATGGTAGGGACCACTAGGTATGCTCTTACGAGCAGTGCGCCTAAGCCTGGCCATCTTCTTGCTTAACTGCCATTGTTAGATTAAGACAAAACAAATGAGTATAAAACTCAGCAAGTAACTGAATAGCAGTTCTACAATATCAAATCACAATATGCTTTATCAAACTAGGGCATTCTACTTTATGTAATCTAGGTGGCAGATTTCCATCTTTTTGGGTTACGGAAAGGTTTCTGAAGAATAATATGGGGCTTTCAAGGAACAAGGCTCAAAGCAGGACGAAAAATGACATTCATCACAAATCATTATAGGATCAAAATAGATCTTTCGATAGAGGAAAGCAACAATATTTAAAGATATAGAATCAATCATATGATCAACAATTTCAAGAATCAGGGTTCTCGAGCTTTAAGCTCCACAATAACATATCAACTCTTTTCAAAGCAATATAAACCATTTTCAATTTTCAAAAAATCAATTTACTGAACAAAAGTTTCAGTTCCCTTTTTAAATAATCAATTAGAACCCTTGATTGGATCACTTTATCTTTCCATTTCATTATATATGGATGATCAGCCCGTATCGACCTCCATTCCGGTCTTTAAGGTACCAATCGGCATAATTTCAGCCTTAAATTGGACTAGCCCCGCTAGCCTCTTACCATGACTGGACTAGTTCCACTAGCCTCTTACCATGACTGGACTAGTTCCACTAGCCTCTTATGTCCCAATCCAATCCATCAAGAATTCATTTGGAAAACCTTGAGTTGGAAAAACAAGTAGGTTTTCCAAAATCCATTTTTTATCATTACCAAGCATTTGAAATCATTCGGACTCTTTCAAGTCGAAACTCATTCTTAGTTCATATTTTAAGGAAACAAAGTTCAAGGAGTGATTGAAAGATACGCAATGAACAATTCATAAGAATTCTGTATCAGGGATAACAAAGCACTAAATTTGAAGGATTGACATTGGTTTAGGGATCAATAAGATGATCACAGAAACAGAATATCATTAAACAGGGTTAACCAAGATAATCAAAAGGTTCAATATAATTCTTGGCATAATAGGTAACTTGAACAGAAAGGTCAGATTATCAAAGAGTGAAATCAATAGGCTTATCAATAACAGGTTATCAAGAACAAGGATACTTCAAATCAATATCAGGGTTTCATAAAACAAGGGTTTCATGCTTAAACAGTTCAATACTCTACATGGTATGAACAACATTCTCTTTATAACCAATTACACAAGTAATCAGAGTTACTTGCCTGGATTTGCTTTCCTGAAGGTTGAACTACTGCCACCTAGTAAATCCTTTCCTAGCCTGAATGCCCTCACACTCCGAATCTACAATATAACCAAAAATCTTAATTAGATTCCCAACTCTCGTTCCCGGAACGATCACTCTATACGATAACTCGATTATATCTTTGACTCGAGTATACGAATATAGCTTATACATATAAGCACATAGCACATAGCACATCCCTTTCTCGTAACTTTTATATCCTTATATACTTAACAATCAAAACATTCTCGCTTAACCTTGGCTATTTCTCAAATCACACTAACATAACTCTTTTACGACCATAGCTATCACTTATAGCTCTTAATAGCAAACGATTTAATTTCCTTTTTCTTTTATTCCTTAAGTCGAACCATACATACAAAACACATCCACATATATTCAATTTCAATCTCACACATTCATGCACAACTAATGGAATTTACAAGATTCAGTTATTCACTTTAACCTTATCCTTTTTAATCAAAAATCCGAATTATAAACACATTAAGGGCCAAAATCAACATCTTTTAATCATCAAAAATTCGAACACAACACTACTTAATCTTTGTCATGCAACCAACTCTCACTTAGCCATTAAATCACTTAAGTTCACCTTTTTACTCCTAAGAACCCCATTCGGGTTTTTCCATAAATCAACATACAAGAATGGATTTTTTAACATGCAAGGCAATACATCACATTTCCCACTTATTTTAGTTCTTAACTAGATCATTCCATTCACTTAAACACCAAATCATGCAACACCTTACTCATTCAACCAACATGCATTCACTTAATCAACAATTAACCCCTTTTTATCTCATTTTTCATTTGGCAAGAGCATAATCTACAACCCAAGGACTAATCAATAGCATGCACATCTTGATCTTCTTTAAAACTCACATGCATTCACTTTTTAGGCCAAATAAACTTAGTGTTCATAAAAATCAATTCACAAAAATCGAATTCCTCTTTTTAATCAAAAAGCCGAAGCGAAAATCCACATGCAAACCTCAATTTTTGATTTTCTAAGCAACAATCATTTGCACACATTCTTTTACTCCCTAACACAATCAATGGAATCATTTTATCAAGCACACACTCGATTTTCATTAAAGAAGCAAAACCCTTTTTCAAATCTTCAAGAAATCATAACATGCAAAGCAAAAATCAAATGATCACACCATGGAAAATCCACCGGCTCTCCTTTGGATCATGGCCGGTGGTGGTCGAACTTGAGAGAGCCCATAACGGATCTCTTCTCGAGTTTATGACCTCCAAATATGCTTGAATTCACTCTCATGGTTATGCATCAAGAAATGGTTTTTCTTGAACACCACCATAGTGATTAACCAACAAAACTTTTATAATTACTTACATGCAAGTAAGAATCGGAGTGTATACCGAAAATAGCAACTAATGGTAGCAATATCTTGGTGTTTGAGTGTGTTTTGGTGGTTGCATGCAAGTGAGAGAGGTGATAGATGAGAGAGCCGAGAGAGAGTGAGAGAGAGTGTTCGAGAGAGAGTGAGGAAAGAAAAAGAAGAGAGAAAAGAGTGAGTGCACGGGAAAGAAAAAGAAAATGGGGGAGGAGGGGTGATTTATACTCCACCAAAGCAAGGGCAAAATGGTAATCTAATAATTCCTTTTTGACTCACACAATCTTTCTCTTTTTACTCAAATGCAACAAAATTTCAAATATAAAATATATCTCTCTCGAAAAGTCGAGAATTACTGAAAATGACAATTTTAACACGTAGGCCTAGAAATTAGCTTTTTATCCATTACTCATAATAAGAATTTGAGCGAACGGTTGATTTTATATGAATTTCACAAACTTACTTTAATAAATACATTTTCCACATATAATCAATTTAAAAATGCAAAGATCAACAATCAAATTCACTCATCATTTTTAAAAAGTCTCTAGGACCATTACGAAGATAACAGAACAAATCCCATATTTTTATCTTTCTCGGATGATTTTATAAAAATGCGCGAAGGTTAATTAAACCTATATTTAAATCACGTAATTCCTTTAAAATTCACAAAATTGACACAGAACACATAGTCATGCATACAGTCAAACAATCACACATATACAGTCACATAACGACTCAGGTCTGATCATAGAACTTATCCCTCTTTAATCTTTATCCTCTTTTACGCGTACCGGGTCACGTTCAGCCTGACGGCCCGACGCTCAGCGTTTTGATTACGCTTCTCATTATATTTACCAATTAACACGTCACTTAGGACGAAATACTTTATTTATTCATTCACTTCATTCAATCACACATAATTCACATTTTATATTCTTTAATTCCATATTAGGACGGGTTCCGTTCTACCTGACGGCCCGACACCACAGCTTAACTTCTAAGCTGACTCTTTAAATTGGAACGTTTTTATATACGCTCCTAAACTCTAGTATACAGATAAGACAAATAATCATCACTTAGTCACATAATTATAATCACTTCACATAACACATACTTTATTCTCTTAATTACGACGCAAAATTCTCAGTCGTCACAATCTACCCTCCTTAAAAGGATTATGTCCCCAGAATCTAATCTAAGCAAATAGATGGGGATACTTTTCTTTCATTTCACTTTCTAATTCCCAAGTCGATTCTTCGACTAATGGATTTCTCCACAACACTCTAACTAGAGGTACAACTTTATTTCTAAGCGTCCTTTCTTTTCGATCCAAAATTTGCACTGGTTGTTCCACATATGACAAATCTGGTTGGATTTCCACTGGTTCCAACTCGATCACATGGCTCGCATCAGCATTATACTTCTTCAGGAGAGATACATGAAATACATTGTGCAGATGTTGTATTTGCGGCGGTAGCGCCAATTCATACGCCACTTTCCCAACTTGACGCAATACTTCAAATGGTCCAATATACCTTGGACTCAGCTTTCCTTTCTTTCCAAATCGAGTTATACCTTTCCATGGAGATATCTTCAACAAGACTTTGTCTCCAGTTTTGAATTGCACATCTTTCCGTTCTTGATTTGCGTATTTTGTCTGTCAGTCTTGAGCTGCAATTAATCTCTTTCGTATCATTTCAACCTTTTCTTTCGTTTGCTGAACTAGCTCTGGGCCAATTAACTTGCGCTCACCAACTTTGTCCCAATAAGTAGGGGATCTACACTTTCTTCCATACAACGCTTCATAAGGCGGCATACCAATACTCGCGTGATAACTGTTGTTGTAGGAAAACTCAATTAAGGGCAAATGATCGTCCCAATTTCCTTCAAAATCTATTGCACAGGTTCGCAACATGTCTTCAATCGTCTGAATTGTCCTTTCACTTTGTCCGTCTGTCTGCGGATGATATGCCGTACTCATTTTCAATTTCGTTCCCAAATGATCATGGAATTGTCACCAAAATATCGAATTAAACCTTGGATCTC
The DNA here is from genome assembly GCF_009905375.1 of Apium graveolens. Classification (NCBI taxonomy): domain Eukaryota; kingdom Viridiplantae; phylum Streptophyta; class Magnoliopsida; order Apiales; family Apiaceae; genus Apium; species Apium graveolens. The sequence goes on along the minus strand of NC_133653.1, from coordinate 72,348,534 downwards.
TATCAGACACGATAGCTACAGGAACTCTATGACGCATCACGATCTCATCCAGATACAATTTGACCAACTTCTCTAATGAAAACCTTTCGTTTATCGGCAAGAAATGTGCTGACTTTGTCAACCGACCAATTACCGCCCAAATTGCATCGTGACTTGACTTGGTTTTAGGTAATCCTACCACGAAATCCATTGCTATATGTTCCCATTTCCATTCGGATATGTCCAGTGGCTGAAGCAATCCGCTTGGCCTTTGATGTTCCGCTTTAACTCTTTGGCACGTGAAACATTTACTTATCCATTCCGCAATTTCCTTTTTCATGTTTGGCCACCAATAGTTTTCTTTCAAATCCTGGTACATCTTCGTACTCCCAGGGTGAATTGAAAATCTCAAGTTATGCGCTTCTTGCAAAATCTCGTGCTTTAGTTCCATGACATTAGGTATCCAAATACGTGAGTTAACACGGTATATCCCTTTTCCATCCTTTTGAGCTTTAATTTCTTCTCCCGTCAACTTATCCTTTTCGCGATTCATCACTTGCTCTTGACAGCATCGAATCTTTTCCAAAATTTCAGGTTGAAACAGCATTGCATACATAGCTTCACCTCCGCATTCTGGAGTCTACACCTCGATTTCCATCTTGTCAAAGTCCTTGATTAATTCTTCTGATGACGTTAACATATTCAACCTTTCCTTTCGACTTAAAGCATCAGCTACCATATTTGCCTTTCCAGGATGATAGTTTATCGCACAATCATAATCTTTGATCAATTCCAACCACCTTCTTTGTCGTATATTCAATTCTTTCTGAGTAAAGATATACTTTAAGCTCTTATGGTCCGTGTAAATCTCGCACTTTTACCCGTACAAATAATGCCTCCAAATCTTAAGGGCAAACATAATTGCTGCCAATTCCAAATCGTGCGTTGGATACTTTTGCTCGTGCGGCTTAAGTTGCCTTGACGCATATGCTATTACCTTCCCGTGTTGCATTAACACGCATCCAAGTCCTTTATATGAAGCATATGAAGCATCACTGAATATCACAAATTCCCCTTTATCATCTGGTAATACCAACACTGGGGCGGTTACCAATTTCTTCTTTAACTCTTGAAAACTTTCCTCGCACTTTTCTGTCCAAACAAACTTCTCGTTCTTTCTCGTCAACTTTGTCAATGGAACGGCAATCTTTGAGAAATCTTGCACAAATCTTCTATAGTATCCAGCTAATCCCAGAAAACTTCTAACTTCCGTCGGAGTCTTGGGTCTTTCCCAATTCATTAAAGCTTCTATCTTGGCTGGGTCCACTTTAATTCCTTCTATGTTAACTACATGACCAAGAAATTGCACTTCCTTTAGCCAAAATTCACACTTTGAAAACTTTGCATACAGCTTCTCTTTTTGCAGAATTTCCAAGGAAATCCTCAAATGCTCCTTATGATCTTCTTCCGTTTTTGAGTAAATCAGTATATCGTCGATAAACACAATAACGAACTTATCCAAATATTGCTTGAATACTCTGTTCATAAGATCCATAAATGCAGCTGGCGCATTCGTCAAGCCAAATGCCATTACCAAAAACTCATAGTGTCCGTATCTCGTTCGGAACGCTGTCTTGGGTATATCTTCCGCTTTGATCTTTAACTGATGATACCCAGATCTTAAATCAATCTTTGAGAAACACGAAGCTCCTTTCAACTGGTCAAACAAGTCATCGATTCGCGGTAGAGGGTACCTATTCTTGATCGTCAACTTATTCAGCTCACGGTAATTGATGCACAATCGCATACTTCCATCCTTTTTCTTTACAAATAACACCGGTGTGCCCCACGGGGATACACTCGGTCAGATCACTCCTTTGTCCAACAATTCTTGCAACTAAGCTGCCAATTCCTTCATTTCGACCGGCGCCATGCGATAGGGAGCTTTCGACACTGGTTCCGTACCAGGAGCCAAGTCAATCGTAAACTCGATCTCTCTGTCTGGAGGTAGTCCAGGCAATTCACCAGGAAATACATCCGGAAAATCTCTTACTACCGGAATATCCTCGATCTTTACAGATTCTTTCTCCACGTCCACGACATGAGCCAAATAAACTTCGCATCCTTGACGTATTAATCTTCTTGCCTCAATAGCCGTTATAAATTTCTTCTCTTGCCTCTTTCCTTTAAATATCACTTCCTCACCATCCTTGGTTCTTAACTTCACCTTCTTACTTTTACATTCTATTTGCGCCTCATGGTTTGTCAACCAATCCATTCCTAGTATAACCTCAAATTCTCCTAACTTAAAAGGAATTAAGTCAGCAGAAAAGTGCCGACCTTCTATAAACATATCACAATCAGGACAAATCTTATTAACAACAAATTTCTCTTGATTTGCTACCTCTATAATCAAATTAGGCTCTAGAGGGTACACAACACAATTTAACTTAACAAGAATACTTTCAGAGATAAAAGATCTAGTTGCTCCAGAATCCATCAAAACTTTTACTTCTACTGAGTTTATAACAAGCATACCTGCCACCACGTCCACATCTTGCACCGCATCTTTCATTGTCATGTTAAAGGTTCTAGCTCTGGGTTGAGCTGATGATGTTGGGAGAGACGGCGGTCCAGCAATTCTGAGAACATTAGCCTTCTGCACAGGCTCCTTGCAATTTCTAGCCATATGGCCCACTTTGCCACACTTGAAACAAGCCAAATCAGGCTTCCTTACTCCATTTGAACATTCTGAAGAATAATGCCCCTTCTGGTTGCACTTAAAACATGTTATGTCCAACTTATTACACCTCCCCGGGTGTCTCTTTCCACAGTTCCTGCATTCTTGCATCTGGGGCCAGCTATCCTTTTCCAGTTGTCCAGCTTTCTGGAAACGGTTCTTCTGAGCTCCATTCCCGGGTCTAAACTTCTGGAATTTTTTGTTCTGATCTCCACCATTCTTCCCAAACTTCCCTCTGAACTTTGAGCTTCCTTACTCTTGCTCAGAGCTTTCAAACTTCCTCTTTCTTCCTTCATTTTCTCTTCGAGCAGCTTCCCACTCACCTTCCACTATCATTGCTTTCTGAATCAAAGCAGCATAATTCTTAATCTCCAACATTGCTATCTGACTCCTAATCCACGGCTTGAGTCCCTATTGGAACCTCTTGGCCTTCTTCGCTTCCGTATTCACGTACTCAGGTACAAACCTAGACAATTCCGAAAACTTCACCTCATATTCTACTACCGACATTTCCTCCTGTCTAAGATCCAAAAATTTCATCTCCAACTGATCTTGCATATAACTTGGCAAATACTTTTCCAGAAACATCTCGGTGAACTTCTCCCAAGATAAGTCTTTGCCTTCCAACAACGCCTTAGAAGACTCCTACCAGAAACTTGCTTCATCTTTCAAATAATAACTTGCATACTGAGCTTTCTTATCATCCTTAACTTCTGCTAACTCAAAGGCTTTTTCCATCCCTCTCAACCATGACTGCGCTTTAATTGGGTCTGGAAAACCTAAGAACTCTGGAGGATGAACAGATTGAAAGTTCTTGAAATTTCCAACTTTAGGGGCCACAGGTTGTTGCAAAAGCTGAGCAAGTCTGCTCATCATAGTGGTTTCTGGGTTTATTTCTGGGTCTTGGGTGGGAATTTCTTCTTCTTGGTGGTCTGGTGAGTTGGCCATTTCTTACAAACCTGATTGAGCAATTATTTAGCAATACGATGGCATGGCATATATATAACAACAGTTTCTAGGAAATCTCTTTTGTGGGTTTTAAGTTTTACCCAATTTTGTACATGCAATCCTTATTACTACATAATTCCTCATATCAGTGTTATTTTATCATGGCACGTAATAGGGTTTTATGATCTTTAAACATGGTCTTACAAAAACATGGCATTGAGAACAGTTTATAAGATAATCAAGGTGCACAATGGAAATCAAGACAATAGAATTATTTAAACAAAAATTACATAGAGAATATTCTGGATATTAAGGTTCTGAAACAAGGTATAATAAATAGCAGGGTTAGACAGAGGAAAAACTGGAAAACATCCCCCTATCTACCCCTAACTTCTAACTACTACTACACTGGTCTGAAATACAACAAGATAAATGAAAAAGGGATCCCGGCATCTGACCAAGTATCCCAAAGCCTACCAGCGCTGAAAAATAACCACAATCTACGGGCTCAACCAACAGTCCCGTCTAATCATCTAGAATCTCCCTCAACACAACCAACATCCAGCGAATGATCTTCTGCAGCCTCCGGGCCTCAGCATCAGCATCACTAGTGGATGGTCCCTCATCCAATCTCCTCCTGGAGACCTGTTCCACCATCTTCACCCGAACTCGCCACTCATCATCCATAACAGAAGCACTCTGCCTAGACTCTCTGGCTAGTCTATCCACCAAAGCTCCCAGCTCAGGAATGCGGGAGTACACAAAGTCTCGATCCTGGGCTAACTTGCCACCAACACTGACAGGAACAGTCTTAGGCATCTCGGACTCTGGCTCAGGGGCATAGGTCTCTGAATCTGGCCTCAGGGGTGAAATCTGCATGGGGATCTCACTACTCTCAGAAGGGTCCTCCTCTGGGTCTGAAGTAACATACACAGGCTCCTCTGGAGAGGGTGGAACGGGGTCCACAGGGGTACCAGTCAAACTAATCTCTGAGTCTGAGTCACTACCACTACTAGGATCCTGAGAGAAAACACAAAACAACAACCAAGAAACAATGTTAGGGTTAAATAAAGCCTCTAGCTAACTCACACCCTAACTCTAGTTTCCGCTTTTACCAATCAGCACTTTCCTTAGACTATACCTAATAGTCTAACTCAACTCTATATGAGTCGAACTCTCTCACGATATAGATATATTCCCAAAATACCCCTTTTTAAATCCTAACTTGTCTCAGGGACTAGATCCTGTAGCTCTGATACCAACTTGTGACGCCCTCAATCTCGGGGTAAGGAAATGAGGACTCACACACCTCTAATTTAATAATTAAATATGCATAAACCCCGATTAACTACTAACAGGATCAACAGGATAAAGTATGAGACAAGATCACAACTACCAATCAACAAAATAATAACTTACAAACCCAAAATATTATTAAATAAATAATATCGATTCCGGCTGGGAACCGAAAGATAACCCATTGTATCTTTATACACTTCTTCCTAGGTGCGAGCTCACTCATGATTACCACTACCTGCTCCGGCAACCGGAAGCCCTCAACACGGTAGGGACCACTAGGTACGCTCTTACGAGCAGTGCGCCTAAGCCTGGCCATCTTCTTGCTTAACTGCCATGGTTAGATTAAGACAAAACAAATGAGTATAAAACTCAACAAGTAACTGAATAGCAGTTCTACAATATCAAATCACAATATGCTTTATCAAACTAGGGCATTCTACTTTATTTAATCTAGGTGGCAGATTTCCATCTTTTTGGGTTAAGGAAAGGTTTCTGAAGAATAGTATGGGGCTTTCAAGGAACAAGGCTCAAAGCAGGACGAAAGCCGACATTCATCATAAATCATTATAGGATCAAAATAGATCTTTCGATAGAGGAAAGCAACAGTATTTCAAGATATGGAATCAATCATATGATCAACAATTTCAAGAATCAGGGTTCTCGAGCTTTAAGCTCCACAATAACATATCAACTCTTTTCAGAGCAATATAAACCATTTTCAATTTTCAAAAAATCAATTTACTGAACAAAAGTTTCAGTTCCCTTTTTAAATAATCACTTAGAACCCTTGATTGTATCACTTTATCTTTCCATTTCATTATATACGGGTGATCAGCCCGTATCGACCTCCATTCCGGTCTTTAAGGTACCAATCGGCATAATTTCAGCCTTAAATTGGACTAGCCCCGCTAGCCTCTTACCATGACTGGACTAGTCCCACTAACCTCTTACGTCCCAATCCAATCCATCAGGAATTCATTTGGAAAACCTTGAGTTGGAAAAACAAGTAGGTTTTCAAAAATCCATTTTTTATCATTACCAAGCATTTCAAATCATTCGGACTCTTTCAAGTCAAAACTCATTCTTAGTTCAGATTTTAAGGAAACAAAGTTCAAGGAGTGATTCAAAGATACACAAGGAACAATTCATAAGAATTCTGTATCAGGGATAACAAAGCACTAAATTTGAAGGATTGACATTGGTTTAGGGATCAATAGGATGATCAAAGAAACAGAATATCATTAAACAGGGTTAACCAAGATAATCAAAAGGTTCAATATAATTCATGGCATAATAGGTAACTTGAACAGAAAGGTCAGATTATCAAAGAGTGAAATCAATAGGCTTATCAATAACAGGTTATCAAGAACAAGGATACTTCAAATCAATATCAGGGTTTCATAAAACAAGGGTTTCATAAAACAAGGGTTTCATGCTTAAACAATTCAATACTCTACATGGTTTGAACAAGATTCTCTTTATAACCAATTACACAAGTAATCAGAGTTACTTGCCTGGATTTGCTTTCCTGAAGGTTGAACTACTGCCACCTAGTAAATCCTTTCCTTTCCTAGCCTGAATGCCCTCACGCTCCGAATCTACAATATAACCAAAAATCTTAATTAGATTCCCAACTCTCGTTCCCGGAACGATCACTCTATACGATAACTCGATTATATCTTTGACTCGAGTATACGAATATAGCTTATACATATAAGCACATAGCGCATAGCACATCCCTTTCTCGTAACTTTTATATCCTTATATACTTAACAATCAAAACGTACTCGCTTAACCTTGGCTATTTCTCAAATCACACTAACATAACTCTTTTACGACCATAGCTATCACTTATATCTCTTAATAATAAACGATTTAATTTCCTTTTTCTTTTATTCCTTAAGTCGAACCATACATACAAAACACATCCACATATATTCAATTTCAATCTCACACATTCATGCACAACTAATGGAATTTACAAGATTCATTTATTCACTTTAACCTTATCCTTTTTAATCAAAAATCCCAATTATAAACACATTAAGGGCCAAAATCAACTTCTTTTAATCATCAAAAATTCGAACACAACACTACTTAATCTTTGTCATGCAACCAACTCTCACTTAGCTATTAAATCACTTAAGTTCACCTTTTTACTCCTAAGAACCCCATTCGGGTTTTTCCATAAATCAACATAAAAGAATGGATTTTTAACATGCAAGGCAATACATCACATTTCCCACTTATTTTAGTTCTTACTAGATCATTCAATTCACTTAAACACCAAATCATGCAACACCTTACTCATTCAACCAACATGCATTCACTTAATCAACAATTAACCCCTTTTTATCTCATTTTTCATTCGGCAAGAGCATGATCTATAACCCAAGGACTAATCAATAGCATGCACATCTTGATCTTCTTTAAAACTAACATGCATTCACTTTTTAGGCCATGTAAACTTAGTGTTCATAAAAATCAATTCACAAAAATTGAATTCCTCTTTTTAATCAAAAAGCCGAAGCGAAAATCCACATGCAAACCTCAATTTTTAATTTTCTAAGCAACAATCATTTGCACACATTCTTTTACTCCCTAACACAATCAATGGAATCATTTTATCAAGCACACACTCGATTTTCATCAAAGAAGCAAAACCCTTTTTCAAATCTTCAAGAAATCATAACATGCAAAGCAAAAATCAAATGATCACACCATGGAAAATCCACCGGCTCTCCTTTGGATCATGGCCGGTGGTGGTCGAACTTGAGAGAGCCCATAACGGATCTCTTCTCGAGTTTATGACCTCCAAACATGCTTGAATTCACTCTCATGGTTATGCATCAAGAAATGGTTTTTCTTGAACACCACCATAGTGATTAACCAACAAAACTTTTATAATTACTTACATGCAAGTAGAAATCGAAGTGTATACTGAAAATAGCAACTAATGGTAGCAATATCTTGGTGTTTGAGTGTGTTTTGGTGGTTGCATGCAAGTGAGAGAGGTGAGAGATGAGAGAGCCGAGATAGAGTGAGAGAGAGTGTTCGAGAGAGAGTGAGGAAAGAAAAAGAAGAGAGAAAAGAGTGAGTGCACGGGAAAGAAAAAGAAAATGGGGGAGGAGGGGTGATTTATACTCAACCAAAGCAAGGGCAAAATGGTAATCTAATAATTCCTTTTTGACTCACACATTCTTTCTCTTTTTACTCAAATGCAACAAAATTCAAATATAAAATATATCTCTCTCGAAAAGTCGAGAATTACTGAAAATGATAATTTTAACACCTAAGCCTCGAAATTAGATTTTTATCCATTATTCATAATAAGAATTTGAGCGAACGGTTGATTTTATATGAATTTCGCAAACTTACTTTAATAAATATATTTTCCACATATAATCAATTTAAAAATGCAAAGATCAACAATCAAATTCACTCATCATTTTTAAAAAGTCTCTAGGACCATTACGAAGATAATAGAACAAATCCCATGTTTTTATCTTTCTCGGATGATTTTATAAAAATGCGTGAAGGTTAATTAAACCTTTATTTAAATCACGTAATTCCTTTAAAATTCACAAAATTGACACAGAACACATAGTCATGCATACAGTCAAGCAATCACACATATACAGTCACATAACGACTCAGGTCTGATCATAGAACTTATCCCTCTTTAATCTTTATCCTCTTTTACGCGTACCGGGTCACGTTTAGCCTGACGGCCCGACGCTCAGCGTTTTGATTACGCTTCTCATTATCTTTACCAATCAACACGTCACATAGGACGAAATACTTTATTTATTCATTGACTTCATTCAATCACACATAATTCACATTTTATATTCTTTAATTCCATATTAGGACGGGTTCCGTTCTACCTGACGGCCCGACACCACAGCTTAACTTCTAAGCTGACTCTTTAAATTGGAACGTTTTTATCCACGCTCCTAAACTCTAGTATACAGATAAGACAAATAATCATCACTTAGTCACATAATTATAATCACTTCACATAACACATACTTTATTCTCTTAATTACGACACAAAATTCTCAGTCGTCACATGAACTCTGTCCTCCAACTTGGCCAACCTCTTCTCAGCATCTGATTCTCTTCTTAGTCTCAGTAACAAGTCCTGCATGGTACCATAGGGCATGACTGAATCCAGCTTCTCAGAATTGTGGGACTTTAAGTCAGCTATATCCTTCTTGAGTTCATCCACACTAAGATTCTGTCTGATTTGCTGTAGCTTCATGAGATGTAGAGAATCTAGGTGGGCTTGAAGAAGAGCCTTGGTACCAGCATTAGAGGTGTTCTGAATGGCTCTTTGGATTGACATGATTTGTTTGACTAAGGAGACATTGAATTGTCCTGGTGTTGACTCCTTTGTCAATGCCCATTCAGGTAAGTCTGGAATAGAACTGGGGACTTCATCTCCCCCTAAGTTCATGCTTCCATCAAATGAAACAGAGTCATCATCATTAGAATTTACTCCAAATTCTTCAGATGGCTCACCAGCTGTAGAAGGTATCAAGTTGACAGCATCTTTATCCCTTTGTAGAGATTCTGAAGTATGGACTAGATTTAAAGTCTTTTCTGCCTCCTCATTGCCCTGAGTAGCCAACAATTGATAGGCTGACACAGGATGATTAAAAGTGTCAGCATCCAAGGAAATGGTATCAATTACAGCTTTGTAATGTTGTTGAAATTGTCTTTCCTTTTCAGCATCATCCACAATCATTGACTCATTAGCAATGGCTGGATCCACCCTTATACCTTCTGTACCTTCTTTTCTCTCAATTTCTCTCTTTTCTTGCATCAGGATCCCCCTGGCTCACACTCCTCACACCCTCACCTTTACCTACTAAGGTGACACTCCTCTCACTTTCTTTTGCCATGCTAGAAGAAATAACATGCATATTTAGACTCTCAAGCTCTCCTTTTTCCTGGGAGCAACCCAGACTTTCACTCAAATTATCACTCCCTTCCCTTAAACCTAGAAGTGATTGTACAGTGACCATGTCTTCTACACTTGGAATTGATTCAGTTATTTGTGTAGAGACTATCAACGGATAGGGAGTATCCGTTGAAGTAGGAACTGATAGTATCAACGGATAACTGATCCGTCGAAGAACAACCACTTGTCAACGGATGAGAAATATCCATTGAAGAAGGAAAAGAAGTAGAAATTGAAAGTGACATGATTGTTAAATCTGTGTGGATTGATTTTAATTTAGGGGACAGATTCTTCAACCAAATCTGAAATAATTGGCTGATGATCCAACAAATCATCTAAAAGATGATGATCACCAGTATTTGAGTGGGGCTCCTCCCTGAGTTATAAAGAGGGAGAATCAGGAATTGATGTGAATATCATGTCCACATCCAGAGATGGTGATGGAGAATTTGGTGATTGATGTGTGTCAATTTTGAGAGAATGGGGCTGTGACTCCACATTTGTTGGAGTCACATCAAGCTAAATTTGAGAAGGCATAGATACAGGTGGGTGTATCTGTGCAGTGTGTGCACCATGTGTGGAAACTAAGGTTTTGATCCTCTTTCTTCTTGTAAAGGTTTTTACAGGTGAGTGTGTGGTTTCAGTGTCCCTCCCTCTTTTGTTTTGTGTCCCTGGTTGGGGACTATTTTCAATAGCTGCACCTTTTGGGAGGATGCAACTAGGGATGAGTTTGAATCCTTTTCAACCACCACAGTCTTTTGAGAAACTGTGGCTTGGCTAGCTGGGGTACCACTCACCTCTCCTACCTTATCCTGGGGGTTTCTTGAATTTCACCCCTCCCCTCACCACTCACACCCTGTTCACTCCCCTCGGGGTTTATGGTAGTTGTTACAACTGTTGTCTTTTGAGAAACAACAGAGGTGGCTTTCTTTGACTTTGGTCTTGAAACTTTAGGTTTGGTGGCTTTAGTAGGAATCTGTTGGGACAAAGACACAGATTCCATGGCCACACTTGAAGGAAAAAAAATAATGGGGTTGAAAGTAGTAGGAGTTGAAGAAGTATTTACCTCACTTACCTGAGGTGCATTCATTATTGGTAAATATACCAATGGCACCTGATTGTTGAGGTTAATTCTCAAAAGGTCTGCAAGAACCCTTTTCTCTTGTGCCCAACACTTGAGTTTATTACTCTCATTGGTTATGACCAAACCTTCAGCAACAAGGTTAGCCAATAACATAAAGAATCTAGCATAGTAGATGTTATGAGGTCTATTAGCTTTGTTACCTAACCTAGTACCCAATTCTAGCATAACATAGTTGCTAAAATTAAAATACCTATCAGAAACTAGCATATAGAGCATATTAACAAGAGATGAAGTTATTGCATCAAAATTACTAATTTTCCCAGAGAAAACCTTGATAAAGGCATCACCAAGAAAACTCATTTCTTTCCTAAGGCCTTTTCTTCTAATACTCCCTAAACTAGCAGAATCAAAAGAATAGCCTATGGAATCCAACATGCTAGATACATCATTATCATTGTGTGGTGTCATGGCATTGTTCTCAGGTAGTTTGAAACAGGACTGTATATCATTACAATTAATACAGTAATCTTTACTTTTGAGAGAGAAAGTGATGGTCATATATGTAGGATTGAACTCTGCAGTTATCCAAATCTCCTCAATTACCTCACAGTAAATAGTTGGGGCTTCCAGCATTACATAGCTTAGTTTGCAGTTTTTGATGAAGTCCATCATCTTGTGATAATCTGATTGGGCTTCATTCTTTTCTACCAAAGCTATGAAATTATTTTTCTCATAGACAAATCCAGACCGGGACATTATCTTTACTACTGGTGCCATTGTAGTGAGTAGAGGTTGCAGAGACAAGTTAAGAGTTTTGGGAGAGAAAGAGAGTAAAAGCTTTTGAAAAGTTGCAAGAAAGCGTAAAGTGAAAATAAGAATTCAAAGGGCTTTTATACTCTCTCAAATTAAAACATAAGGAGAATGATTAAACAATATTTTTTAAGTAAATTACAGCCGTTTGAGAATAAAGAAAACTGTATGAATTCTAAAAACTGCCTTTAATACAAATACATACAACTGTGTATATATATATGTATCAACGGTTAAGTAAAAGAATCAACAATTGTGACTTACTTAAAACAACTGATGTGACACTTCAACGGATGAGGTAAATAGTTATCCGTTGAAGATTAACACAGTTTTATCCGTTGAAGGATAAAATTACCAGAAATGTATTTGTCTTTCAACGGATAATGAACATCCGTTGATAGAACAATTTTGGCTTTCAACGGATAGGGAATATCCATTGATAGAATAATCTTTACTTAAAGCCAACTTTGTTCTTTCAACAAATTCATTTCAGGCCTCAAAACAGATTATAATAAGGACATGAATTTATGAATAATTAAGCATACCTAGCTCACTTACTAATCTTGTGAATGTTGATTCATCAAGTGGCTTGGTAGATATGTCTGCAATCTGCTTTTCACTTGGAACAAAACGAAGTTCCACTGTACCATTCATCACATGTTCCCTTATGAAGTGGTACTTGATGTCAATGTGCTTGGTTCTTGAGTGCCGTACTGGATTTTCAGTAATGGCAATGGCACTTGTGTTGTCACAGAATATTGGAATTTTGTCAACAGTTAGCCCATAGTCAAATAGTTGATTCCTCATCCACAGTATCTGTGCACAGCAACTACAAGCAGCAATGTACTCAGCTTCAGCTGTTGATGTAGAAACATAATTTTACTTCTTGCTGAACCATGACACAAGCTTATTCCCTAGAAATTGACAGGTGCAAGTTGTACTTTTCCTGTCTATTTTGCAACCTGCATAATCTGCATCTGAGTAGCCAATTAGATCAAAACCAGACTCTCTAGGGTACCAAATTCCTAGATTTGGAGTCCCTTTGAGATATCTGAAAATTCTTTTAATAGCCACTAAGTGAGATTTTTTAGGGTCAGCTTGAAATCTAGCACAGAGACATGTAGAAAACATTATATCATGTCTACTAGCAGTTAAATACAGAAGTGAGCCAACCATGCCTCTATAACTTGTAATATCCACAAACTTTTCATCCTTGTTTAATTCAAGCTTGGTGGCAGTGGCCATGGGAGTTTTTGCAGATGAACAATCCATTAAGTCAAACTTCTTTAAAAGATCATAAATATATTTAGTTTGACTAATAAAAATTCCACCACTAACTGGTTTAACTTGTAAACCAAGAAAATAAGTTAGCTCTCCCATCATGCTCATTTCATATTTACTTTGTATTAACTTAGCAAACTTTTTACAAAGCTTATCATCTGTAGAACCAAATATAATATCATCTACATAGATTTGAACAAGTATTGTAGAGCCATTAATATTTCTAAAAAAAAGAGTTTTGTCAACAGTACCTCTTGTGAAGTAATTATCTAGAAGAAATTTTGACAAAGTCTCATACCAGGCTCTAGGTGCTTGCTTTAGTCCATAGAGTGCTTTCAATAGATAATACACATAGTCTGCAAAATTTGGATCTTCAAATACTGGAGGTTGGCTTACATAAACTTCTTCCTCCAATTCTCCATTCAGAAATGCATTCTTGACATCCATTTGATAGACTTTGAAATTGGCATGGGCTGCATAGGCTATAAAGATTGTGATGGCTTCAAGTCTTGAAACTGGAGCAAATGTCTCATCAAAATCTATTCCCTCTTGTTGAGAATAGCCCTTGGCAACCAATCTGGCTTTATTCCTTATGACAATGCCATTTTCATCCATCTTGTTTCTGAATACCCATTTTGTGTCAATAGAGCTCTTGTTATTTGGCTTGGGTACCAGCTTCCATACCTTGTTCCTCTCAAATTGGTTTAGCTCCTCTTGCATTGCTAAAATCCAATCTGGATCCAATAGAGCTTCTTCCACTCTCTTAGGTTCCTCCTGTGATAGAAAACTACTGTATAGACATTCATCTTGAGTAGCCCTTCTAGTCTGCACCTTAGATGTTGCATCACCAATGATCAATTCAAAGGGATGATTCTTGGTCCATTTCCTTTGAGGTGGTAGATTAGCTCTAGATGAGGTTGCCTCAGTATTGTCATGATGTGAGATAGAGTGTTGATTGGCTGAAACTCCCCCTGAGTTACTAATCCTTTGAAAGGAACTGGGAGTTCTATCAACTGATGAAGTAAATTGATTATCCTTTGATAGACTATGATCAACGGATGCTTCATTATGTACTTCAACGGATGATGCACTTTGTCTTTCAACGGATGCTGCATTACTTCTATCAACGGAAGCTGAATTATGACTTTCAACTGATGCAGCATTTTGTGCATTATCCAAAGGCAGATTTTGAATTCTTTTCGAGGTGACTTCTCCATCATTCTCATCTTCACTATCATCACAATATATCTCAATGTTGTCAAATTTGAGTCCTTCATGATGTCCCTCATCTGTTAGTCCATCAATCTTTTTATCATCAAACACAACATGCACAGATTCCATGACAATGTTGGTTCTTAGATTGTAGACCCTATATGATTTTCCAGCAGAATAACCAACAAATATTCCTTCATCAGCCTTTGCATCAAACTTCCCTTTATGATCAGGTTGATTCCTTAGAATGTAGCATTTGTAACCAAAGACATGAAGAAAGTTTAAAGTTGGTTTTCTTCTCTTGAACAATTGATAGGGAGTCATGCCTTTTGCCTGATTGATTAGAGAAATATTCTGAGTGTAACATGCACAGTTAACAGCCTCAGCCCAAAAGTATGTTGGGAGTTTTGACTCTTCAAGCATTGTTCTTGCAGTCTCAAATAGTGATCTGTTCTTCCTTTCCACCACACCATTCTGTTGTGGAGTCCTTGGGGCTGATAACTCATGCATGATCCCATTTTCTTCACTGAACAACCTCATGGTAGAATTCCTGAACTCAGTTCCATTGTCACTCCTGATATTCCTTACTTTGAAATCTGGATGATTGTTGACTTGCTTGATAAGATTGATAATGATTTCACTAGCTTCATCCTTTGATCCAAGAAAGTAGGTCCATGAAAACTTTGAGAAATCATCTATAATCACTAGGAAATATCTTTTTCTTAAAATTGACAATACATTGACTGGTCCGAAAAGATTCATGTGTAGCAGTTGTAATGGTTCATCAATCGATGATTCAAGCTTTTTACTGAATGATGCTCTCTTTTGCTTTCCTTTATGACAAGCATCACACAGTCCATCCCTTGAGAATTCCACTAGAGGCATTCCTCTAACTAAGTCCTTTTTGACTAGATCATTCATTGTCTTGAAATTCAAATGGGACAACTTCTTTTGCCATAGCCAACTTTCATCTGGACTTGCTTTGCTGAAAAGACAAGTAATTGATTCTGCATCTGTAGAGTTGAAGTTAGCCAAGTACACATTCCCTTTTCTAACTCCAGTTAGAACCACTTTGTTGTCCTTCATACTTGTGACAACACAGGCTTCAGAATTGAAGGAAACAGTATTCCCTCTGTCACATAGTTGACTGATACTCAATAGATTGTGTTTGAGACCATCAACTAATGCAACTTCATCAATGATGACATTTTCTTTTGAAATCAAGCCATATCCCATAGTGAACCCTTTGCTGTCATCTCCAAAGGTTATGCTAGGGCCAGCTCTCTCCTTGAACTCTGTGAGCAGGGTGAAATCTCCTGTCATGTGCCTTGAACAACCACTGTCCAAGTACCATAGATTCCTTCTTTTTCCCTGCACACAATAAAATCAAATCAAGTTGATTTTGGTACCCAAGTTTCCTTGAGTCCAGCCTTGTTAGTCTTTTTCCTAGACTTCATACCTCCTGCATCTTTTGACTTAGGTAACTTTGGGTCAACCTTGGTCTCAGATGTAGTTGGTTGAAGTGTAGGGTTAGTCACAGAATCATTTAACACATTTGGTTGAATTTGTTAAGGCATAGATTGTGCAAACATATTATTCCACATAGGCATGTTGTATGGCATTTGAGGCAGCCTGAATGCAGCAAAATAAGGATTATTAACATATGGTATGTTTGCAAAATGTGCATGAGGATTCTGCTGAGACATAACAGGCGTAGCATGCAGAGGTGACATAGACATGTTAGGCATGGAAGGAGTTAAAGGCATGGGAGCATTCTTAACAGACTTGCAGTTAGCAGATAGATGATTAACACTTTTACAATGCACACAACTTTTTCTAGGAGCATACTTATCAAGTGTGTAATTGTTGTGTTTATTAATCCCTACCTTCCCATTTCTGTTTGATTTCCTTTTAGTTTCCTTTTTATCCTCAACCATCTTAAGCCTATTTTTCAACTGATCTAAAGTCATGTGTCCTATATTCACCTTACTGGCATCTTTAGATGTGCTAGCTTCTTCTTTGACAAAGTTCTTGGAAGTTGAACCAAACTTCTTATTGAGATTTTTCAAATTGTTCTTTTTAGAATCACTTGCCTGTTTTAATTGATGAGCCTTCAACAGATGCTCCTTTTCTTCCTTCAACGGATAACTTTCATCATCCGTTGATTCCACATCCGTTGATAATCCATCAATTAATTCTACTTCCTTTTTATTTTTCTTCCAGGCATTCTCACAGAGTGATTCAATTCCCTGAACCTTGACAATCTGAGCACTAACATCCCTAGATGTTTTCCAGGCCTTGATTACATCTTGTTCACGTTCTAATTATTTAGAAAGAATTTCTACTTTCTTAAAAGATTCTTCTAGTTCACTCTCAACAGATAAGCATTTGATTTTAATCTTTTCAAGCTCAATTACCTTACCCTCTAACACAGTATTCCTATCACTTAAAAACAAATTATTCTCTTTAATTCTTATGTTTTCTTTAGCTAGTGATTTAAGGGAAACACGCAAACGATATAATTCATTGGACATTTATTTATAGCTTCATTACATTCAATCTTAGAAAGCTGAGAGAGGTCAGTAGTAATTACCTGGTTGCTTGATGAACTAGTTTTATTTTCATCAGAATTAGCCATCAGGGCTAGGTTGACATATTCCATATCATCATCTTCATTGGCTCCATCTGCTGCCCAGTCATCCTGAGTCAGAAAAGCTCTTTCCTTTTGTTTGAGCAGATCAAAATATTTCTTTTTGTAATCCACTTGCTCAAATTTCTTCTTATCAGAGGTTGGCTTTCTGCACTCATTTGCAAAGTGTCCACTTATGCCACATTTATAACATTTAAACTTAGATTTTTCCACCATGTTCTTGTTTGACTTAGTGAATTTAGCATATTTCTTGAATTTCATCTTTTCAAACTTCC
Organism: Apium graveolens; assembly: GCF_009905375.1. Taxonomy (NCBI): domain Eukaryota; kingdom Viridiplantae; phylum Streptophyta; class Magnoliopsida; order Apiales; family Apiaceae; genus Apium; species Apium graveolens. The sequence goes on along the minus strand of NC_133653.1, from coordinate 72,331,290 downwards.
TGGATAGAAAAAGCCAGATGTTCATCAACATCATCAGAGTCATCTTGACTGGAACTATCTTCAACCTCAGCTACTTGCTCCTTTCCCTTGCTTGATTCTGATTTGCTTGTGCCAATTTTGAGACTTGGCATTATCTTTTCTTCATTCCTGGTTTCAGTCTTCTCATTGTCAGCTACAAGTGCAACTGATCCACCTTTTCTTTTTCCCTTTTCCAACAGCTCATCTTGCTCCATCTCAAGTTCATAGGTCTTCAAAATTCCATACAATCTTTCAAGTGTGAAGTCCTTATAATCTTGAGAATTCCTTAATGAAACAGTCATAGGCTTCCATTCCTTTGGTAGAGACCTCAGAAATTTTAAGTTGGAATCATTGACTTGGTACACTCTGCCATACAGCTTCAATCCATTCAACAGTTTCTGAAATCTATTGAAAGTATCAGTCAGTGATTCTCCTTCTTCAAAATGAAAATATTCATACTGTTGAATGAGAAGCTATATTTTGTTTTCTCTAACTTGTTCAGTACCTTCACAGATAAGTTGCACAATATCCCAAATTTCCTTAGCAGTTTGGCTGTTAATGACATTATCAAACATATCTTGATCTAGGCCATTAAACAGAATGTTCATGGCTTTCTTGTCCTTGTGAACTTCTTCAATATCTTCATCAGTCCATTCTGCTTTTGGCTTGGGAATAGACTGTCCAATAGCAACTGTGGCAGTTGCAGCTGTGGCCACCTTGTGAGGGATGTGAGGACCATTTTCAATGCAGTTGATGTAGCTTTCATCTTGGGAGAGAAGATGTAGATGCATCTTCACTTTCCAGTGATGATAATTATCTCTTTCCAGTATTGGAATCTTTACACCAATATCCTTCTTACTCATGATGTTAGTAGAATAGATCTTTAAACTCTTTGTAAGTTAAGAGCTTGCTCTGATACCAATTGTTATTCCCAAGGAACTAATAATGAGATTTACAGAAGGGGGGTTGAATGTAAATCTCAAAACTTTTTCAAGTTTTGAGCAGTTTCAAAGGCTAAGTGTTTTGATGAACAGTTGTGTATGAATTGCTTTGAGCAGGTGCAGGCAGATATATATTCAAAACAGAAATGTAAAAAACACAAAGGCTTTAAAAAAACTTTTTTGGTGGATTTGTTGTTCCACCAGAGATGTGTATTTCAGAAAATCTATGATTCAAAGAATTGATCACAGCTGCGTCCTAGTACAAACTATATGATTTTCTCTCTATGTTTTTCTAAACAGCTCTGGAAAATTCACCATCTAATTACTAGCTGCAACTTGGTTTATATATGACCATGTTTACAAGTGAAGACAAAAGTACAAATACAATTAAAAAGATTCTTCACATATTTCTTCTTCATTTCTCTATCCAATGCAATCTAGGATAATTTGTGAATCTTTGAATACTTCCTTGTTTGCACCAGAATGGAAATGCTGCATTTTCTTGATTCCTCCAAGAGGCTACCACATTCCAATTATCTCTGTCAACCCATGTGCCTCTGTAAGCTTATGAATTGTCACTGTCAGCTGCTATTGAACTTAGCATCCGTTGAAGCTTTCATCCGTTGATGGCTTTATCCGTTGATGCATTAGCAGTTGAAGTTTTACCCGTTGATGCACTCATCCGTTGATGGATGTTATCCGTTGAAGCTTTAGAGACATCCATTGAAGCTTTGTTTCTCATCCGTTGAAGGCCTTTTAACTTATCAGTTGATACTACTTCATTTATACAAAATTACAAGGCATGAAATATTTACAATTAGCCCTCCTATTTGCATATCCACTAGTAGTCAACATGACTTATAATTTCCCACAACATCTAAGAATTATAACTTAAATACAGAAACTGAAATGTGCTACAATACTAAACTTATTTCTAAGTAAAGCTACTCCATCAATGGATAGCCATAATGGTCTTATCCGTTGAGGCTACAAATACTAGATTTCTACTTAAGTGTTTTGTTTAACTTATCATCAAACTAATACACATATTCCTAACAGATACCCATATATTTAGGGAATATATGGGGGCTTGGGTCTTACAATAACAAATTCTGCTTGGGATATATTTTCTTCTTTTCCTTTTTCTTCTCCAATAAGTATTCGAATTTCTTTAACTTTAAGTATTCTCCACCTCCTTGCTTTTTTCACCTTTTCCAGCTCATATTCTGATTTTATTTATTTTTCAACAAAACAAAGTAAAATAATTTATTTATTAATAAAATTACGAAAATAGATATAAAATATGTATTAATAATATACAATAATATGGACCTGTCAATTAGTTTCACTTATTTGATTTCACAATAATCTCAAGTTCGATTCTCTTTAATAATATACTCAAACAACATTTATCATAAACATTTTTTTATTTCATGCAAATATCGAGTTCAATAATTTTCAAAGACATGATCTTTTTATATCAACCTGCTCCACATGTCTCGATTTATTTAAAGGGCAGTAGTTCATAATAGTTCAATTAGATTTACGGCACTGAAGTATGGATTATAGTTTAGTAATAATTTTTATTTATAAAACTTTTGTTTATTCTCTATATTCTTTTATATGTTATTATAATCTAATCTGGTTACATAATATATACCCTTCATTAATAAGTGAAATCAAATTTTAATCATATTTTAATACCAAATTTGATTTCACCCCAATATCGGGTTCAATTCCTTCCAACAACATGATTAATCAAGATTTAGTAGTTAGTCTCATTTCGTTGATTTCCCAATAATCTCAAATTCGATTCTCTTTAGCTAAATACTTTAAATAACATTTATCAAAAACGTAGTAGTCGGTTTTACTGAAATCTCTTCGATTATCTCCAAGTACATGATTAAATTAGATTTATAACTACATGAAATTTTCATATCAATTTAATGTACATGTCATAATTTATTTAAAGGTTAGTAGTATTGAGTAACCAGCTCATCTCAAACCTTAAGGTGTAAAGAATGGCCCTTTTTAGGTCTTATATTATTCTAACACTCTCTCTCACTCGAAAGCCCATTTATGGGTCGAATAATGGATCACGGGTGCCCATCTTTGGGGCATAAATTTGCCTTTCGTGTCCCTCATAAATTGTGAGAAATGTCGGGGGTGGCAAGGATTTAACCTGAGTCCTCAGCTAGCCTGAGCTCTGATACCATGTCAAGGAACCAGTTACTCTAAAACCTCAAGATGTTAGAGAATGACCCTTTTCAGGATCTTATATTATTCTAACAAGTAGTTGGTAATTGTTCAATTAGCTTTACGGTCCTAAGTATATGTTTTAATTAAATAAAAGTTAAAACATTTGTTTAGTCTCTACGATCTTATATATAGTAATATAATCTAGTTACGTAATATATATATCTTTTTAAAAGCAAATTCTACTTTTAATATTTTTTTTGGAACCAAATTTGGTTACACTTTCTTTGGTTTCGCATATTCGAATCCTTGCAACGACATGATTAAACAAGATTCATTAATTAGTTTCATTTCTTTGATAACACCCCAGTCCCACAACGATAAGAAATGGGACTTCTATTCAGTTTATAAGGTAAAGTACTATACTAAGTGCACCAATAAATTATGATTTTTTAGTGTCGGTGGTTGACTTTTTAATTACCCAAATTGGCTGCATTTATGCCAGAATGTTTTGTTTAGTCTGTCTGATCTTATATATAGTTATATAATCTAGTTATGTAATATATCTTTTTTGTTAGAAACCAAATTCCACTTTTAATGATTTTCTAGGACTAAACTTGGTTTCACTTTCTTCGATTTCACGGGTTCGAATTCTTGCAACTAAATGATTAAACAAGATTCATTATTTAGTTTTACTTCTTTTATAACACCCCAATCCCACAGCGATAAGAAGTGAGAATTCTACTCAGTTTATAAGGTAAAGTACTGTACTACATGTACCAACAAATCACAATCTTCTAGGGGGCATATGGTGGGCTTGTTGATTACTTAAATTGGTTGCATTTAAACCATAACGCTTCAGCTTATTTCAGGCTCAAAATCGGGACTTGGCCCGAATTTTAAAAAAGGCTCGAGATTTGATTCGAGTAGTCACATCTTTCACTTCAAACCAATCTCAAGTTTGATTCTCTTTTGCTACATACTTATATAACATTTATTATAAATGTTTTTTTATCTAACTCAAATCCCGGGTACTTATCGGCAAGTACATGATTAAATAAGATTAGATCATACTTCAGTTATAACTACATGTCCAGAAAAAATAATATTCACAACTACATACTTTAGCTACATTTAAAAATATATTTAAAATTTATGTTCAAGGCATGTTATTAATGATTTTAAGAATTATATCAAATAATGTGTTGGTACAATGGTAATGGATGTGAAGTAGTTTTCCTCTACATAAGGACCTAGGTATGTTTAAGAGCCATGTTCAAGGCATGTTATTAATGATTTTAGAATTGTATCAAATGTTGTGTTGGTACAATGGTTGTGGGTGTGAAATAGTTTTGTTCATGCCTGAAGTCATCTGTTGAATTCCAATTGAAAACATTTTTTAACATTAATATGGTAAGAAGGGTATATTACTAACTTATTAAATAGGCTGAGAAGTCATGTTCACCTATAATATATACTAGCCTATAACCCGTGCAATGCACAGACTGATTATAACATTTGTAATTTTATTATTTTATATCAAAATAATTTAAGAAAAATAATAAGTATGTATTATTGAGATTAATGAAGTTAAAATATTTACATATTATTTTGTATGTATTATATTATTGAAGGATTCAAAAATTAAATAGTTAAAATCTTAATAAGTCTTTCTACTACGGCCTCCGCTTTACTGTGCGGATGTGGTGCCTATATGAAAGTGGTAGTCTTGAGTGGTGGTGTATTTGAATGATTTGGTATTATTTTTCTTAATATTGATTTTTTATTTTTTCTTGATTTATTAATTATTTTGTTATATTATAATTTGAATTACTAAAATTAATCTTTTCGTTCCTATAAAAGTATTTGGTTCCTATAAAAGAGGGAAAATAGAAGTCGAGTGTGATTAGAAATTAAGTTGGATAATAATTCATAAGAGTATATATTTATATTAAATACATGGTTTATTTTTTTTAATTAAATTATAATTGTTTAAACTTTTTTTTGGAAAGTCTTAACTGACTTTTTAGGAAGGTGTGAACCAATTAACCAAATTATTCCATAATTTGCTTATAATTTAAATAGTTAAATTTTTAATAAGTCCTTCTACTACGACCTCCGCTTTATTGTGTGGATGCAGTGCCTATATGAAAGTGATAATTTTCTCTTGATTTATTAATTTTTTTGTTATATTATAATTTTAATTACTAAAATTAATCTTGAAAGTGTTTGGTTCCTATAAAAGAGGTAAGATAGAAGTTTAGTGTGATTAAAAATTAAGCTAGATAATAATTGATAAGAGTATATAGTTATAATAGATACATAATTTTTTTTAATTAAATTATATTTATTTAAACTTTATTTTGGAAGGTGTTAATAGACTTTTTAGAAAAGTGTGAACCAACCAACCAAATTATCCTATGTTTTGCTTATAATAGTATAGTATAGATATAACTAACATGATAGCCTGTACGTGGCACATTTTATTTCATGTTATTTGTTTTTAAATTTTTTAATGATAGAGTCATTTTACTTTTCATGTTAATCTGTTCCACATTTCTCGACCTTTTAAAGATTAATAGGTGGTACATCAACTATCTTTACGGTAATTATAAATTTTTTGTTTAAACTCAATAATCTTATATATATTATTATGCTCTAATAAAGTTGCGTAATATATGCTCTTTACTAGTTAACGAAATCCACTTTAAATAGTACTTCAGTATCAAATTTAGTTTTACTTTATTTAATTTCACCCCAATCTCTGATTTAGTTCCTTGCAACCAAATGATGAAATAAAATTTATTAATTACTTTCACTTGTTTGATTTTACGTTAATATCAAGTTCAAATCTCTTTAGCTACATACTTAAACAACATTTATCATAAATATTTTTTTATTTCACCTAAATATCGAGTTCTATAATTTGCAAGTACGTGATCTCAGTTCGATTATCTCCAAATACATGATGTAATAAGATTTATAGCTACATGAACTTTTCATATCAATCTGCTGTACATGACTTGATTTATATAAAGGTTAGTAGTCGGTAACTGTTCAATTAGCTTTACGGTCCTAGATATGTTTTATTATACAAAACATTTGTTTAGTCTTTATGATTTTATATATAGTAATATAATCTAGTTACACAATATATCCTTTTTGTTAAAATGCAAATTCCACTTTCAATGATTTATTAAGACCAAATTTGGTTTTACTATCTTTGGTTTCGCGGGTTCGAATTCTTGCAAGTACATGATTAAACCAAGTTCAGTAATTAGTTTCACTTCTTTTGTAACACCCCAGTCCCACATCGATAAAAAAATGAGATTTTTGCTCATGTTTTAAAACAGAGTACCGTACTAAGTGCAGTAAAAAATCATGATCTTATGGGGGTTTATAGTAGGCTTGTGGATTACCCTAGTTGGTTGCATTTAGGCCATTAGACTTTGGCTTATTTTGGACTCAGAATCGAGACTTGACTCGGTTTTCAAAAAAGACTCTAAATTTACCCGGGTTGTCACATCTTTGACTTCATACCAATTTCAAGTTGATTCTCTTTAGTTACATACTTATACAACATTTATTATAAAGGTTTTTTTTTGATCTAACTCAAATCTCGAGTACTATTATCTATAAGTACATGATAAAATAAGATTTAATCATAGTTGAGTTATAACTACGTTTCAAGGAAAAATATTATTTACAACTATATAATTTAATTACATTTATCTTAAACTATTTCTTTATTTTCACCCCAATCTCGTGTTCGATTTTCTGTAACTACATGATTAAACAAGATTTATAAACTTGGCTACACTTCTTTAAGTTAACGTCAATCGTGAGTTCATCTGTAATTACATTCTTAAGTAATTGATATGGATAGAAAATACATCCTAAAGACACATTAAATGTCGCATTAATTACACTTGTGTTATGGATTGAAAACTAGGGTGTATTAACTGCTAATTATTTCTAGGATTTGTTAGCTTCGAGGCTCGATTTGACTACTCTTGTGTTTCGTGACTCGATCTGCCTTAACAAGATGCCTATGTACCTTGTTGATTGCCAAGGATCAAGTCAAAAACGTAGTTCTATTTGGTGGGGTGATGCCCTTTATATAGATGTTGGGAGCCTTGAATTGGACTAAAATTAGGAGACTTGGTGGACAAGTCTCTGAATTAGAATGGACTTCGGAGTACTAGGAAGTAAAAAACTGATTCCCCATCCTATGAGATTTCTTGGAGGCTAATCTCCAAGGAATTGTGCCTTTATTTGGACTTTATCATCAGCTAACTTATCCCTTATTAATTAATTACGAAATTAATTAATACTTAGGGTTTTGGGCCCTTTCTAATGGGCTTAACTGTCAGCCCAATTCTAATATAATTAATGCGATATTAATTACACAATCGAGGTTTATTTTACTCCCTATCATTTGCCCCCCAATTTCTGGGAAACCGTAAAAGATTTCGCAGAAGTTAAGTTCATTCGTTCCCTTACAGGGTATCGTTTTTGCGTAAAGTGTGGAGCAGCCTACACATTTACAACGATTTTCCTTGTACATGGGTTCAGGGTTGTTTTAGAAACTACCCATTGCTTTCTTTACCTTATTCCTATTATTTAGGAGTCTCCTGGTATTTTTTCTAATTTCACAAGAATTTTCCCTAATTTCTGGATTTTTTACTTAATTTACAAGAATTTTCACTTAAATATTTAGATTTTTCCTTAATTTACAGGAATTTCCCCTTAAATTCTGGGATTTTTCCTTAATTTACATAAATTTTCCCTTAAATTCTGGGATTTTTCCTTAATTTACGGGAATTTTCCCTTAATTTCTGAGATTTTTACAAAAAAATGATCCTTATTTTCTAAAAATATTCATAACTTCCAGGAATTTATAAAGGATTTTCTGTAATTTTTTTAAATTATTCAGGAATTTTCTTCAGAATTTATTATTTTTTCTGAATCCTCTTGAAATTTCTATTTTTTTTTAATTTTATATAATTTCAACCAGAAATCCTGTCGACCAGGATTCTGGTCGAATAATGCATCCATTCTGTCTAGTCGAAGGCTCATTCGGTTAGGAACGTTCGACCAGGATTTCTGACCTATTTCAGTCAGGATTTTGACCCTTGGTTGTTTAGTTCTGACCGAATAAATGCCCCGTTTTTCCTGGTCGTGGCCAATTTCAACCAGGAGTGTTCGATCAGGATTCCTGACCGAAATTCGGTCAGGATTTGCTGTTGACTCTGATTTTTCTGACCGAATGAAGGTCCTGTATTTTCTGATCGTGGGTATTTTTGACCAGAGTATCTTGACCAGGATCCTGACCGAAATTTGGTCATGACTTATTTTCTAAATCTCTTATCGAATTTTTTGGTCAAGACCTGATATTTGCCCATTTTCTGACCGAATTAAGGGTCCTTTTTTCTTGGTCGTGGGTATTTTCGAGCAGAATTTGTCGACCAAGAATTAAATTATATTCCTGACCGATTGTAGTTCTTAAATTTAAATTGGGCCACACCTTTATTTTGGGTCTTTCAATGAGCTTTAATTTTGGGCCTTTTACTGGGTTTTCTAATAATTGGGCCCGTTACTGGGATTGATTTTCTTTTAAAAATTCCAAACTTGGGCCCTTATACTGGGCTTTTGTTTTTTTCCCATAATTGGGCCCAAGCCTTGGGCCTTTTTTCTCTCTTTTTTTTACGGGCCCAATTTTTCTGAGCTTTAAAGCCCATATCCAAAATGTTCTGGAATTTTTATAACATCCCAGGAATTGTTTCTATAATTTAGCAAATACCATTTTTTTGTTTTGGATCTTCCAAATATTGGATGGCGTAGAGTCAACTAATGAGGTATATACATATTTTTTTTCTCCAGATTTCTCTGGATTCTTCCAGAATGTTCCAGATTTTGGGCCCAATTGGGCTTTTGACCGGCTATAGCCGGTTGAACCTCTGTTTTACCGGCCCATTTACCGGATACTTGTTGCTATATAAGGGGGGAGGGTGAAGTGAGAAATCACACTTCTCATTTCTCATTTCTCAAACTCTTCTCCTCCCTCTTCTCCTCTAAAAACTTTCCGGTGATAAACTAGTCCTTTCAGGCCTTCTTCTCCACCTTCCAAAGTTTCAAGTTATCATCCACCTCCATCAATGGTGGATAAAAGTTCCGAGAGAGCGGCCAAGATCGCTTCTGCTTTAAAATGAGGTAATGATATCGAAATTCGATCTTCTTATATGTCATTATTAGACATGATTAACACAAGGGGGGATGAATACCCATCTAATGCCCATTTAGATTGGTTTGACTATTGTAATAAATGGTACAACGTAGATGCTATTAATAAGCTTAACAGCACATACAAGTTCGTCCCTTCCTTAGGATTGTTCCTGCTGAAGGTGGTGATCGCACATGCCACTGGAAGCCCGACACTTTATTCATTTATGCAGACGCCCTTACTGCTGGGCTTAGGTTTCCATTTCATGAGTTCATTCCCATCTTACTAGCAGACCTACAAATTAGTCCTTGTCAGCTTCCCCCTAATGCTTGGAGAAACATTTCCTCTGTCAGTAGCTGTCTTTAGGAAATAATTTCAGTGTTACAATAGTTCCCAAAATTCCTGTGGCTGGGTCAATATTAGACAAAGGCCCCAATGCAAACAGATTTTTAACAGTGCCTCGATCCCTGATAATAACCAACACTGGAGGAATAGCTTTGTCGGGCTTAAGTGGGAGAATGGAGACTCGGGCACCCTCTTTAGATCTTCCTCCGGGAAGGTCAGCGATGATAGCCTCAAATCCATTCACCTTACTTCCGAAGAAACTATCATCTATGATTAGCTCACAAAGGATAATGGCGTAACTCCTAGCTAGACCTTATTAGAGGAGTTTTCCCTGATCCATGTGGGGCTTTCCTCAGTTTCTGTGCAGGGTATTTTTCTTCCCTTCTTATTTTTACTTTCTTTTATGCATTATTGACACCACTTAATTTTGTTTCTCTTTTGTTTTTGCAGCTGCTAAGGAAATCAACGAAGATAACCTGCCTGTTGTTGAGGAAACACCGAGGATGAAAAAGGCCCGGCTCGCAGGGTTGAACACCCGGGAAAAGGCTTTGGAGCCTAGCTTTTTGAGGAAGCATAAGGAGCCTATGGTGGAGGCTTCCTCATGGGGAACTGAAGTCCCAACTGCTCCTGCTTCTACGGCTGCTCCCACTTCTATTGCCACTGGTGCTTTCCAGCCTCTCCGGGGGTTCCGTCGGGGGGATACCGTGGTTGGATCAACGAAATATGCATGAGATTGGTCCTACCACTCCATGACCCTCAAGGACTTCACTGATATCGTGGCAGGCCCAGATTTAGAGAGGATAAAGCTCTTGAGCGCTCAGTCTTTGGCCTCGGTACGATCCCTCTTCTCAAACTCCTTCTGTCCTTAGATACTCGTAGCTTTCTATTGCCTAACAGTCTTTGTTTATCACTTTGTTTCAGTCCAACGCTTATTTTCAAGCGGCTGTGAGGCAAGCCGAGTCATGGAAGAAGGCCTCAGATAATGCTGACAATGCCCTCAGGAGGCAGCAGAAGAAGTATACTTCGCTAGAGAGAAAGATGAAGCACATGGAGGAGGAGCTAGGAGAGGCAAACACTGTGCTGGTCACTCTGAGGGCCGAGAAGGATATAGTGATTGATTCTTATCTGAATTCGGAGGAGTTTACTCGGTCGATGAGGGTCAGGGATGACACGGTATTCCCTGGGTTTTTCTAGACTGGCTGTGACACGACCCTTGGTGTAATAACCCCAATTTTTGGAAATTTTTGAAACCTAATGAATAGTAACTTTTGTTGACTGAGCTGATTAAGGAAAATTATCAGACCATGCTATATAGGAGTACTATTATGGAAATTATAAGATCGTATTAGTATTCCATAAAGTAAATGAGTGTATGTAAAGATTGTCAGAATCCAAATTCGAACACTTTGATATTTCCCGAAAATCCACCAGATACCGAAAGAATTGAGTATAAGGTAACATGATTAAAAGGATTTAAATTCAAGGATTATAAGAGAGGATCATAAAAGGAATAAAAAATATTGAGAAAGGTTTAGGGGAACCCAAGTAATAAGATCCCGGATATGATCCCTCAAACGACGAACGAAAATGAAAGTTAAGCGAACCGTATAACAGATAAGCGGTCATTAGCCAAGTAATTAAGCACTAATCAGAGGGGATTAGTGGATTGTGACATCATCCAACCATAAGGTTTGGACAAGTGTCCTTGTGATGATGTAGTGGAGGTGATTTCCTCACTTTATTAAAGTTAAAGGAAGATATTTACCAAGGATTAATCCTAGCCAAGCAGACCACTTCACAAAGTTTAGCATTCAAGAATCAAGCAAGCTCTCTTCTTCTTCTCCACCTAAACTCTCGGCTGGTTTTTTCAAGAAGCAAATCTTAGCTTCTTTTGCTCTAAAATCACAAGATTATACAAGCAATGATCAAGGTTCTTTTAGGCATTCAAAGCTTTTGGGTTGTGTTAGGAAGCTTCAAGGAGGTTACTGGACCCACTCTAAGCTTAAGTCTACCCCCGGGACACTCAGACAAGTTTTCTACCCGCATAACTGTTGTTATGATGTATATATGTATATACATTATCTTGTGATAAGTGCATGATTTTTATTAGCAAATCTTGCGATATATCGGAGCATATCGATATGATATATATATATATGCATGCCTGTTTCCTAATCTTGATATCTTGTTATCGATTCAATTGTTTATAAATTGCATAATACCTATGCTAGAGATAGACATTATTTGCGTATACCCTTAATATAGGAGACCCAAAGGTTAACATTTTTCTAAACCGGGAGGCGATGTTCCCGAGTATATTATATATATATATATAGTTTTCAAAATTATTAATTGAATAATGTTTATTCGATACTTTTAAATTATAAGTAAATATTAGTTTAAATATTCATTCGAGGACTTACGACTCCGTATATTCTATTAAATAATATTATTATTTTCTTAAAGAATAATGTTTCGTTATTCGCCAAGTATTCGAGAAATGATTAATATCGTCAATCATTCTTACCTTAAATATTTTTATAAAGTTATTTTCAAAACTTTTACTTCATTTGCTTTGATAAAAACTATTCGTTATTTGAATATTATTTATAGCATAATATTCAGATATTCTTTGATTATCTTGGAATTGATTTATTCTATCAAATCATCTTTATTCCAAACGCTTTCAAAAATATTTTTGAGTCTTCAAAATGATTTTAAAAGCTAGAGCGGATCCCAAAACTCGTTTTCAAATTTAAGATCTTCCTTTCGAAGGGGACTTGAATACTCGCTCAAAAATCTGAGGGATCCGGCTCTGTGGGGTATTTTATATTCGCAACGAGGTTTCTGTTTTGAGAAAACAATTTGATTACTTGCCCAACATTCGAGAAGTAAGTCCATCTAATTGAGTCAGCATAAGCGACAGGCCGGGGTACGGTCTATCAAGGTGTAAGAGGCTGGGTGACAGTCCATCAATGCGTGAGTGGCCGGGTAACGGTCTAGCGCGAGGTCCTAATGCGGCCAGGGTGATGACCGGGGAGGAATTCATCCATCTACTAGTATAAAAGGTTACTTAATGGGTATCTTTGCCTGATCAACAAAATATCGGGTTTATGCCAAAATTTTCTTCTTTTCAAATTCATTGGGTATTATAACTCTGTTTATACTTTTCATAAAAGAGGGTTTCAAGGAAAGTATGAAATATATATAGGTGTATATATATATCGGGACTTAATGAAGTATCTCGTAACTTCATTTCTTTTGAATGATATTTCAAAGATTGAATCTATTCAAGTCTTATCTAGTAGTCTCATCTATGTGATGAACTTTTAAAAGTGATTATAGCTTGAACGGTGGTAGTTCGAGGAGTATTCAGAAAAAGAGATAAGTATATTGGAGTATCTTGTAACTTCATCCTTTTCAACTTATATCTAGTTAATAATTATCTTATGCATGACAAAGATTTTCAGAAAAACGTTGAGAGAAGGTTAGATATATGAGATCACCTTGCAATAATATTTTTATACAATTATAAACTGGAACTCTGTGTGTATTATGCATGGAAGAGGATTTCCAAGATTTTGAAAAGTTTATATACATTTATACTGATTATTTTACGACTTGGTCGCGTTAAGATATCAAACTTGGTTCATTTCTTCTTGACCAAGACTTTCCTGAGTGCTATGAGAAGGCTCATATATTGTTAATTACAATACATGTTATTTTGGTGGGCTTGTTGCTCACCCTTGGTTTATTCTTTCATCACACAACAACAGCTAGACAAGATGAACATGACCAAGCTCCTAATTCGTGAGCGGATAGGAAACATTCCACAGTTTCCTGTAGGCGTTGATGCCGCTGTAGCTGAGGTAAGAACTACCAATAGGCTAGGATTTCAACTTTTGATGTACCAGAGTTATGTATATTTATGAATTGTAATAATAGCAAAAAATATGTAAATTTATTCAGAAATCCCTTTGAGGTGTAATGATTTTTTTAATTGTAGAATAAAATGACTTGTGTTATTTTTGGTATTCATCTCCGAGACTATAACTTGTGGTGTGTGTGTGTGTATATTGTGGGGTCACAGTACGCAATAATTGGTTGTTTATTAAGATTAAGAGTTATTAAGGAAAATGGAACTCGTGACAACCCGGATCCCCGACCCCAGATTCGGGGGTGTTACAGAAATGGTATTAGAGCTAAGCGTTATAAACCTTAGAGATGATGCGTCGTTAAAATGATAAGTTCACTAAGATAATAAGAACTCTTGCCAAGTTCATAGTCGGACTACCTAACGTAGTACTGACAGTTAAAACCCTTATGGGAACCGTTATAAATATCATGATAGTAACATAGTTCGTTATCGTATAGGGCAGCGGGGCACCGAACCCTGAGGTTCAAGAGCATCAACATGAGGATGTTTTATTACATGTTGGAGATCAGATTGTGGATCCGATAGAGTACCCTAACGAGGGACCGGATGAGATTCATATTGAGAATGTTGCGGTTGAGGATGTTATCCTAGAAGCGATTGTTGCTGAGGAGGATCCTGATAAGGCTAAAGAGATGATCGTTGAGGAATTGAGGATCATAGTAAGGGCAACTACCAGAGCTAGGATGGCCGCAAGGGCGGCACGAGAGGATGGAGAGTTACCAAGGGCACAACGAATAGTGAGGGCAGATGGAGCGGGGCCTTCCATAGCACCAGTTATGCTAGTATCAGGATCTCTCCAGGAGGTTCCTGTAGACATCCATGAGGTTCCACCAATTCCTGTTCCCTCCCTTGTACAGAGCCCATCACCTACTGAGGAAATGCCACCTTTATCTCCTTCACCATTGTCACCTGATACCGTGCTTGGTTATCCATTCGGATCTCCTGAGTCTGCACCACCTGCACCCCATAGACTGCTAGATGCATCCATTCAGGCTTCTCTTATCGCCGATTATCATATGACTTTGGGTGGCCTGTCTGAGGCCCGTAATGTTAGAAGTGATCTGTTGGATCGACTTACTGCACTAAGGATTGAGGGCGAGGTACTTCCGACAGGATTAGCTTATAGCATGGACAGGATTGAGGCTATAACCTGAATTACAGCTAGAGGTCATCTTGAGGGTAAGATTGATCCAGCTCTACTTGAGACTATCTTAGACCTCATCACCTCTTTGATGGAGAAGGTTAGGGATGTCGTGTGTGCCCGCATTTCTTGATCCATAGTAGTGTGCAGAGCCAGCATGATCAAACAAGGATTTGCATGCAACACCACTTTTGGAAGATTAGCCTAAGTTATGAATGATTAGTCTAGATTTATAACATCTGTGGTAGTACTTTTGTGATGTAACCGCTCAGATCAGTTGATGTAATTCTCTTTCAAGCATTTAGCTGTTGTACTCTCGAACCAATGGTTATGTATATATATGTTCCTTTTGTTCAGATCAGTTCTTGTGTGATAAGATCGCAATTCTATTTGTATTGTTAATTGCACTGTTGATACTTGAGAGTGTCGTGAAGTATATAGGATCCGGGAGAATTCATATTTTCCGACCATGTAAGAACTGTACGAGAGAAAGACTTAACCAAAGTAAGTAAAAAAAATATAAAGAGTTCCTCAAAAAAAAAAATTCAAGCATTATGCCCCCAAAAGGAATAAGATTGGGGCAAACCATGAGTTTGATAATCAGGGAGGTCCCAATCAAGATATAAGGAACCCAAAACCTTATGAAGTGGAAAATGAAGATTTCAAAGATATAAGATAACCCTGATTATGGGCGAAGAATGAAAGATTTCATACTGATAAAACATAAGTCGAGCAAGATAGGGAGAACCAAGACGGTTTGGAAAATTCGTGGACCTGCCTAAATAAAACTTATACTTTTATCCCGAACCACCACCTTGAGGAAACAATACGGCGGGAAATTCTTTCAGGACCTTTAAGTCGCTAAGATCTCAGAGTTCCAAGGAACAATTTGACCCGGTCGAGGCGAGAGCCTGGCTAAAGGAAATATAGGAATCATTTGAGAGTCTAAATGATTGACGAAGTGCAAAAGACTGTTTTTGTGACTTACCTTCCTAAGAGAGAGGGCACCCGTTGGTGAAAGGCCAAGAAAGACACAGAGCTAGAGGTTATAATAAACTAATTAAAGTTCAGTCAATTGTTTTCGGGAAAGTATTTCCCAAGGTTATAGAGATAGTGTAAAAGCTTTAGAGCCAGAACAAAGGCAGGGGAGTATGATGAATTATGAATCTAAGTTGTAAAAGTTGGAAAGATTCCTCCTAAGGACACGAATCCCAGAATGACGTGATGTTTGAATTCAATGATTAGTGGGTTCATGAAATGATTGTAATAGAAAGGAAAATAAAAAGAAACTGAAGTGGAAAGGAATATAAAGGCAATAGAGTTTGAGGAATGATAAGGGAGTTGGGTATGAGGAAACCCCAAAGACTCGTAGTAATAGAAATAGAAAAGTATGCGATCATCAGGATAAGGGAGATTCACCACGAGTTAAAGTTGATGGTTGAAGGCATAAACGATATATATATATATATATATATATATTTTACCCCCTTTAAGTTGGGAGTATTCGATGAATCTCTGAGATAGATCGATGGATTAATAAGGGAACCCGGATGGACTGAGAAGACAGGAAAGCAAGAAATGAAGAAATTGGAAGAAGGAAGTAACCTTCAAAAGTGTGAAGTGTATGTAACACCTGTGACTTGATGCCCAAAAGAGAGACACCAAGTATAAAAGAGATCCCAATATTGAGATGACTGTTGAAATAAACAACAAAAGTAAATGAGAATTTAGTAAAAAGAAGTTCACGTTGAACACGACCAATATCTTCCAGAACATCCTTGTTATCATTACCAAATTAGGAAAGAAAAGCGGAAAACCGTTGTTACCTTTTGGAGGCCATATGGATTGACCTCAGTTTGAATAAGGATGTTATTGTGAAATTAAGTATAGACTATCGAGGTGGGAATGATTGAATGAGATACCCTTACCAGGGATAGATGAATTGATTTATAAATGGAAGAGTGTAAGTATCTTTTAAAGGTGGAATTAAGGCCCCCGATAACTTGAGATGAACCCTAGGGGGATGTATAAGGATTGGCATTTCACCCTTAATAGGGATAATATGAGTTTTGACAGTACAAATTGGAAGGACTAAGGTAACAACAAACTTTAAAGATCAGTGAAGAAAGTTTTCAGAACTATATAGAGAATGATTCTAGTATTAGTAAAGGGTATCTTGATATGCCCTGTACCTAGGGTGTACCTAATGAAGGATTAAGGATAACCTTAGAGGTTTTACAATGAGAAAGGTAATATTCAAAGTTCTAGAGAATAGAAATTTTATAAAGAAAATATGATGTAATTATAATAATGCCAGGTGGGGCACGTGTTGAACCATAAGAAAGTATAGATCGACCCAATGAGGGTCGAGATTGGTGAACACAAGAAGGTACCAAAATAAGAGACGTCCTAAGTATGATCGAGAGTCAGTCGTGACAATGTTCACATCTAAAGACTAAGACAATGACTTATGGAAAAATGGTGATTTTTTTTTCTCACCATGACTTAAGAAAAACATTTTCACATAAGCAGTGATTTGAAATGAGGTAGAAAATTTAGTTGAAGGTGGTTAAAATGACATTGATTGTAACAAAATATTACTATCAGGAAAGGCCAAAGAGGTGGCCGACACTTTAAGTGTAAGAAAATAATTATAGGCGCTCGTGCCAGAGGAATACAGTGATGATGGTTAAAGCCGTGAAGGTTGTATTATGGTATGAAAGATTGACATTCCCTATGATGATTGTGCGATACTCAATCGTAATAGTAGTTTGATAAAGATTTGATTCATGTAATTGCCGTGAGCGGGCTATCTATCTTAGAAGGTCCTATCTTGAGATAAGCCAGGACTATGTTTCAAAAAGGACTAAACAAACCCTTGAGTTAAGTCTTCTATTGAAGGCATATAATTAAGGATGGTATTAACCTGCTATCGTTGCTTTGATTTAAACTCTTCTGCAATTTTATCTGCTTCATGTCTTGTATGTACGCCAGGATCTGGAGCGTTCTTCATGAATTATGAATGGTGATTAGGTTATCTCCTTGAAAGAATTTGATACATCAGATATGGACTTCGTATGATTAGCTATTAAGATTCCAAGGAAAATAAATGACTACCGTAGGTCCGTGGTGGTTATAGTAATACATCAACGATTCTTTGAATAATATGCCAATTACAACCGCGAGAGTTGTATTATAATGGATGTTGAGATTGGGTACCACTAATCGGGTCGTGGTGATGTGTAAGTTATCATTGATAGACTAATTAAATCGATTATCTACCTATTGAATATCTATTCCTTCTTATCAATAGAGAGTCGTATTACTAAACGAGGAAGGTTGCAGTACAAACATAGAATTCTAGTAACGATGATGTCTAGAATGACATCGCAGATTCGATTTTCACTGTCGAGGGAGTTTTAACGGTGATTATTTATAAGCTCGAGCAAGAGCATGGGTCCATAGGATGATGGACGAAATAGTAAATATTCAGGAATTTGAATTATGATGCTATAATACTTGATGTGGAGATATATACATATATATGTTTTGTTCTCCTGTGATAAACCTCTATAGTTCAGAGGTAGACTCCAAGCCAGATGTTTTGTGGCAATATTTTTGTATAATTCTCTTAAATTCTTTCTTTTCTCTTCTTTTCATTTTCATGAAAACTAAGAAGAACAACCCTTCCAGAAGAGGGGGGTATTGCCGAATGACTATCTATCTGTGTGATAGAAGCCTAGTAGGATACCCCATGTTGTTTAATTGCTTATCAAGTACTAAAGGTTGGCCACCTTCTGTACTAACTATGCAATAGAACAAATGTTCTTGATCATAGTGATCTCTCAATAAATTCTCTTACTTCTATATGATTGATCAAGCTTCCAAAGATAGTAGCAGCTAGAAAAGGAGTATTATAAGTGCGTTGTCTCCGAGATCGAAATGTGTTCCTGGTACTAAGGTCGACGAAATTAATAGAAGGTTATAGAACGCTAGAGAGTAACAGTATAGCCAGAATGGTATTATGAATGGAAGATAGTAATGCTTACCGACTGGAAAAGAGTGGGTATTGAGAAGCAAAAGCTATAGTGCTAGAGGCTATGATGAGAGTCTGTGTAACAGACTTGAAAGAATTTGGAATGATCACTTAACGCGGGTTGAGTTTTCTTATGACGATAAATGATATGACATGTCACACCCCCAACTTAAACAGTAAAATAAATATAGCTATTACATCATTTTAATGAATAATACACAACCAACTCCAAGATCTTACAGTTTAGGGTTTGGAACAGCCCATCACTACCAACTATTACATCTGTTTACAAATATCGAGTCCTCACACAACTATTATTACTTATTCTACCTGAGCTCGAACATAAGCATCAACATAACTGGTCTTACGGGCAGTCTGCTTGAATCTAACCATAGCTGCTAGCTGTAATATCAGGGTAAAGCAAGAAGTGAGCCAAATGCTCAACAAGTGCTAACAGTATGACACAAAACATAAATTGAGATATACTTTTAAGAATGACAATGGAAAGACATAACTAATGATAACGAGAGATAAAACTATGTGAGATGGCATCATTTTGCTTGCATCAAAACAATTTTAAAATCATATCTTAATCAAAATCATTTTATGACGCTACGGATTACAGCCGGTGATCAGCCGCGAAGTAATCCCGAACCTCGTTGGGTTCTAAAACATTAACGGGAATCCCTAGGCAACTTTTAAGCCTAATATAAGTGTGGAAATGACTCGTGTCTCAGTCCAGATCCACTATTCAAGAAAACATTTATCCCTCTTTGGGACTGAAAACCCATATTTTATTTATTTCAAAAAAAAACTGATGCCGAATTATAACAAAGTCTCTTTTAATAGTAACAATTTTTATCAAGGGATTATAGATCAACTCGAAACACGGGAAATATGGTACTAAATCTCAGAGCCATGATTCACAAAACTAAACTCTATTAGGGTAACTGAATGGTTTTCATGTATCAAAGTTCGGACAAGGGAATTTAGTGAGGCTATTGGATATCATGATAAATATTTAGCTTTCAGGTATCAAGGTAAGGTTCTATAGGGATTCAAGTATCAGGATGAGATATCATTACTTAGGAATCATTAGCATAGTAATCAAGATGATCAACCGAGTGCTATAACAACTCTTTATTTTATCATGGCATTCGAATTACTTTAATATATTGTCATGATAAGACTTTTGAACTACTTGCAATACGTACTCGAGGGTTCATGGCATTTCTATATAATTCAAAGATAAACGAATGATACGCTTGATTTAAACATATCAAAATGACTCAGGATAATTGCATCGATATATATGAACTATTTATAGTAAATACGAAGGTCAAGTTGAATCACTTGCCTTGAGATAGGCTGGTCTGGTCTGACTGGTAGGAGCAACTGGAGCTTCACTCGACTTTTATGGCAAGTTTTCCCTCGTCTCGAGATCCTACATAAATAATAATAATCCTCATTATAATATATTCTTACCATCTTAACCTATTTACAACCCGAAATTAAACACGGATGTCACTTAGGCCTATATGCACTTAATTTATATTCACTTTTAAATTACAATTGCACACAGATAGCCACATAATCACATATCATATATTAATACCAAATAACACCATATATACCATAATGCAACACTAGGCTTGGATGATCTCGACTCACAACTTAAGTCACTTGGTCGCTAAACTAGACATAGTCCTCTAATTTTGGCTTCCTAACTCAATGTGCCTTTCCTAAATTATCCAACACCTATTGACCCTCACTTGTGCCTTTTGCTCTATTGACCTTATACTATCTTAAAACTATGGTGGTCGACCTAATACTCACTTCTAAGTGTTCTAAAACTATGTGATAAGTGAAAGTGCTCACTGGTGCAAATTTCAGAATGGCAACTATGGTTTCTTGAGTGCATTAGGCACTCTTAAACTACAAGTTTTCCTTCAAAACTTTTACACAAGACCCCAGTGACCTAAGGGCATCTCACAAGCTTGATGTGGCTCAAGGGCCTGGCTTGGGCCTTCTTGGGCCTAAGCTAAAAGTCCAAGGTTCCCCTGTTTTTCTGGGCAGAAAACGCCCTGACTTGAATTAACTTGTGACACATGGTTCTAACTCATATCCTATGAAATATGGTTGGAAAAACTTCTCTGACACTCCCTCTAACTAAGGCCCAATTGGGCCTAATGAGGTCCTACCCATGATATGGTCAAATCTCCCTATTTCTAAGTTGCAACAAAACTGTCCCCTGCTGGATAAATTTTGTTATTCTACTTGTGCACCTAACCAAATGACATGCAAACCTCCAACCAACTCCTAAAACCTTTTATATACTCCCAATACTAACTTCTGGTGGTTTGGGCCTCAAAGTGCACATCAATGACATGGTCAAAACTCACTCTAAACCTCAGGGTACTAAACTGATTTTCTGCAGAAACTATAACTCTCATTTTCCAAGGTTTTGACTTGACAAACTCAACTAACAACAACTCAATACTTAAGCCAAGACTTATACATGATAATCTACTGAACTAACTCCCTTATTCTCAAAATAATCCTTGGGTGAGATCATCCATGCCCAAAAACAACAACATGCAACTAAATATATAACATGCAACTCATGGAAAGCACATAACAAGATTTCGGCTAGGCATAAAGTTTTAAATGCTTGCAAAATCGACTTGCACCTAATACTCATCCTTAATAGTCATGAAATATAACTTCTTTTAAGTATTAATAAGAAATTTATCATGGAAACAATCTATTTTAAGCACACCTATTTCGCATTTATAGATTTTTAATCATAACAACATGATTTCGAAAAGAATAGCATGCAAAACATGGTTGATCATCATTTTAATGTCTTAAAACTAGCATGCATGGCTAAACATAAATATATAATGAAATTTCAGTAGCATGCAAAGGATTTTAAAGCATGACATCTCCATAAAACACTTAGTTAGCACATATACATAATATATCTCATAGAGAGCTCTTGAATTCACAAGAATCAAGAGTTTCTCTTTGGAGATCACATAAGAAATACACATGCATCCATGGAACTTCAACTTCCAAGTCTCAAAACACTTGGAAAGGATATAAGATGAATGTAGGTAAAATATTTACACTTGGGAAGATGAAGAATGAATTGAAAAATGGAAGGGGGTGGGGGATTTGGCCTTCGGCCGAGAGCAAGGTGGGAGGGGGAAAAGAGAGAAAATTTGTGGTGTGTTGGAGTGTGAAATGAGTGGAATGATTTCTCCCACTTTGATTTTTTTTGTTTTATGCTTTTTGGTTGACAAATAATGAGTGGAAGTGAGAACTTACAAAAATGTTCTTTAGCTAAAGTTAGGCCGTTTTGCATGCAAGGCTAATGTAGTAATTTGGTAATAATCAAATGAGTTAGTGGGGTTGGAAAAGTCTTATTTGCCCTTTGAGAGAATAGAAGGGTGATTTGTATGCATGGTCTCTTATGTAATTTGATAATTATAACAAATAAAATTTGTAAAGATTTATTTTTATAAAATAAAATACAAGTTCAAAAATTATAAAATTTATACCATAAAATAACTTGGATTTTTAGAGACTTTATAAAATCATTTTCAAAATTTGTGAACAAAATACCTTTTAAAAGAAAATTTTTCCAAAGCTTAGAATATTCCTTATTAATCAAAAATAAAGAAATTAAATAAACTCTTGCCTTGAAGAATCATATACTACACAAAGCAAATTTATAATGCAGAAATTTTCACTCACACTAGCGTACAATCATTGAATATATTTTCATTTGACTTTAATATTATACCAAATCCACAAATAATATTACATAAAATGCCGGTCGTAACATCCTCTCCCCCTTAAGGGATTCTATCCCCAAAATCTAAGAGAAAAGATGAGGATGCCGGGAACGCATATCAGACTCTAACTCCCAAGTCGACTCTTTGACCTTAGGGTTCCTCCAAAGTACTTTTACTAACTTTAATGACTTATTTCTAAGACTCTTTACTTGCCAGTCGAGTATTTTAACCGGTTTCTCCATAAATGACAGGTCTGCTTGAATTTCTACAGGTTCATATTCTATCACATGGCTAGCATCAGGATTGTACTTCTTAAGCAACGACACATGGAACACTTTATGCACATGCTGATACTGAGGTGGTAAGGCCAACTTGTAGGCCACCTTTCCTACTTGACTCAAAATCTCAAAAGGACCTATGTATCTAGGTGCTAACTTCCCTTTCTTGCCAAATCTCATCAACCCTTTTCTAGGTGACACCTTCAGTAACACAGCTTCGCCAATTTGGAATTGAACGTCCTTACGTGCTGGATCCACATACTTCCTCTGTCTATCTTGAGCAGCAAGCAACCTTTTCTGAATTAACTTGACCGAGTCATGCAACTGTTGTACCAAATCCGAGCCGAGAATTCTTCCTTCTCCTACTTCATCCCAACTTGTTGGTGATCTACATTTTTGCCCGTACAAAGCTTCGTATGGTGGCATGCCGATACTGGAATGATAGCTGTTGTTGTAAGAGAATTTAATCAACGACAAGTGATCGTCCTAACATCCTGCAAAATCGATTGCACAACTTCGCAACATGTCTTCGATTGTTTGAATTGTCCTTTCGCTCTGACCATCAGTCTGCGGGTGGTATGCCGTGCTCATATTCAACTTTGTGCCAAGACAAACCTGAAATTGCTTCCAGAATCTTGAGTTAAATCGGGGATATCTGTCTGAAACTATTGATATGGGTACTCCATGCCTTAGTACGATTTCGCGCACATACAGATGAACCAACTTGTCCAATGACGACTTCTCGTTTATTGGAAGGAAATGCGCCAACTTCGTAAGACGATCAATTATAACCCATATTGCGTTATGTCCGGATTTCGTTCGCGGTAGTCCTACTATAAAGTCCATAGTGATATTTTCCCATTTCCATTCTGGAATCTTCAGGGGCTGAATTAATCCGCTTGGTCGTTGATGTTCTGCCTTTACTTTCTGACAAGTATAGCACTTCGCAACCCATTCTGCCACGTCTCGTTTCATATTCGGCCACCAAAAGTTCTTCTTTAAGTCTCGATACATCTTGGTGCTTCCCGGGTGGATTGAAAATTTCGAATTGTGGGCTTCATGGAGGATCTCATTCTTTAATTCAGGTACATGGGGAATCCATATTCTGGATGAAAACCTTAGTATCCCTTGCTCATCCCTTTGAGTATTAATCTCCTCTCCAGATAACTGATTCTTCTCTTTCTTCATTACTTCTTCTTGACACTTCTTTATCCTTTCCACTAGTGTTGGCTGAAAGGTCATTGCACAACAAACTTCCTCGACTTTTCCATAAGCACAAAGTTTCCAATCTTTCGATTTCTTCGGATAACTCTTTTGATGTTATCATCATATTCAATCTCTCCTTCCTACTCAGAGCATCGACCACTACATTCGCCTTTCCAGGATGGTAATTTTATCGAACAGTCATAGTCCTTGATCAATTCCAGCCATCTCCTCTGCCTCATATTGAGCTCTTTCTGAGTAAAAATGTACTTTAAACTCTTGTGATCCGTGTAGATTTCACACTTCTCTCCATAGAGGTAATGTCTCCAAATCTTAAGTGCGAACACTATGGCGGCTAGTTCCAAGTCATGTGTCGGGTACTTTAACTCATGCGGTTTCAACTGTCTTGACGCATAAGCGATCACTTTACTGTGTTGCATCAACACACAACCCAAACCCTTATGTGAAGCGTCGCTGAATATTACAAAATTCCCTTGATCATCTGGAAGTACCAACACCGGAGCTGTTACTAACTTCTGCTTTAACTCTTGAAAGCTATCTTCACATTCTGCACTCCATTCAAACTTTTGATTCTTTCTGGTTAACTTGGTCAATGGCGTGGCGATCTTCGAGAAATCCTTGACGAATCTCCTATAGTATCCGGCCAATCCTAGAAAACTTCGCACTTCCGTAGGAGTCTTTGGCCTCTCCCAACTCATAACTGCCTCAATCTTTGCCGGATCCACTTTAACTCCCTCATTTCCAATGACATGCCCCAAAAATTGAACTTCCTTTAACCAAAACTCATATTTGGTAAACTTGGCATACAACTTCTCTTGTCGGAGTATCTCCAATGCTATCCAGAGGTGCTGCTTATGTTCTTCTTGCGACTTAGAATAAATAAGGATGTCATCAATGAATACCACGAAAAATTTGTCCAAATACTTCTTAAATACCCGATTCATCAGATCCATAAATGCGGCCGGAGCATTGGTCAAACCAAACGGCATTACTAGGAATTCATAATGCCCATATCTGGTCCTGAATGCGGTCTTGGGAATATCTTCTTCTTTGATCTTTAATTGATGGTATCCCGATCTCAAATCAATCTTCGAAAAGCATTTTGCTCCCTTCAACTGATCAAAAAGGTCATCTATCCTTGGTAGCGGGTAACGGTTCTTGATCGTTACCTTATTCAACTCCCGATAATCTATGCCTAGACGCATACTCCCATCTTTCTTCTTTACAAACAGAACAGGTGCTCCCCATGGCGACGCACTTGGCCGTATCACTCCCTTATCCAATAATTCTTGTAGCTGGCTCACCAACTCTTTCATTTCTGCTGGTGCCATCCTATATGGGTCCTTTGAAACTGGTTCCGTGCCTGGAGCAAGGTTGATCTCGAACTCAATTTGTCGATCTGGTGGTAAGCCTGGTAGTTCGTCAGGAAACATATCGGGGAACTCATTAACTACAGGAATATCTTCCATGCCGGGGCTGCCTCTCTCTGAATCCACTACATATGCCAGGAACGACTCACAACCTTTTCTAAGTAACTTCTTAGCCTGAACAATTTTAAGAAATAGTTGCTCTTGCCTCTGCCCCTTAAATACTACCTTCTCTCCACTCTTCGTCTTTAAATACACTCTCTTGGTCTTACAATTTATCTGAGCGCTATTCTCTCCTAACCAATCCATTCCTAAAATTATATCAAACTCTCCCAACTTGAAGAGTATCAAGTCGGCTGAGAACTTATACCCCGAAATATCAATCTCACACTTTGGATAAAATTGATTCACAGGAATCTTCTCTTGATTCGCTATTACCACATTTACTACCTCACTCACAACCATTTTATCACATTGGAGCTTATCAACAAAAGATTCTGATATGAAAGATCTTGTTGCTCCCGAATCAATCAATACTTTAGCTTTGACATTATTGAGTAAAAGTGTACCTGCTATCACCTCAGAATTCTGAACAGCATCCTTCATCTTTAGATCAAATGTCCTTGCTGTTGCTTGCGGGGTTGGTGCGGGTGGTGGAGGTAATGGCAATATCTCGGCTGGCACACTTGCACTAGTACTTGCCACATTCATTAGAGCTTTGACTGGTCCGGTTGCCTTGCACTCCCTAGCTATGTGTCCAGTCTTCCCACACTTGTAGCACGTAACTCCTGGCTTCGGCATCTTGCACTCATTTGCCAAATGTCTCTTCTGATTGCACCTATAACAGGTCATGCTCAGCTTATTGCATACTCCGGGGTGCCTTCTTCCACAGTGCTTGTATTCCGGTCTCTGGAACCTGTTTTCTCCAACTTGCCCTTGGCTTGCCTGGTTGTTCCCTTTTGATTCTTGCCTTTTGCCCAAATTTCCCTTCTTTTGAAAATTTCCGCCCTTCTGGAAACCAATCCTCTTTACATTCCGATCATGTGAACTTCCTGCTTCAGACTTTTTTCCATAAAATGGAACCTTCCTCTTCTTGTTATCCCTCTCTTTCCTTGACTGCATCCCATTATTCTCAATCAGAGCAGCTTTCTGTACTACTCCCGCATAAGTTTCAAGCTCAAACATAGCCACCCTATCTCTGATCCAAGGCTCCAATCTTTGCTGAAATTTCTTTGCTTTTTCCTCCTCAGTGCTGGTATACTTTGTCACAAACCTTGTCAACTCAGTGAACTTCTTCTCATACTCCAATACAGTCATGTTCCCTTGCTTCAACTCAAGAAATTTTAGCTCCATCTGATTCTGCATGTACTTAGGGTAATACTTGTCCATAAATAACTTCTTAAATCTCTTCCAAGAAACCTGCTGAGTGACTTCCATAGCCTTTACTGATTCCCACCGATAGATAACTTCTCCCTTCAAGAAGTAAGTAGCATACGGCGTCTTTTGATCGTCTCCTAACTGTACCAACTCAAAAGCCCTTTCCATCTCCTTGATCCATGTGTTAGCTATCACTGGATCAGTGGTATCATGAAATGCAGGTGGATTCACATTCTGAAAAGCCTTGAAAGTGACAATTTGTCTAGGTGGTACTGGTGGTTCAGGTGGTTGGTGCGGCTCACGGTTATCTTGGTTTTCAATTCGTTGTTGAAGAGTTAGTTGTTGTTGAGCTATAGCATTGGTTTGCTGTTGCAAAGTTTCCAGTAGTCGAAGAATATTTGGGTCTGTGGTGGATGTGATTGTTGGATTCTTCTTTTTGGGAGGCATAATCCTGAAATAAGAGTTATGTCAAAACATATATGAATGATAAAATGATTCGAGGGTATCGCATGGCATTCTTATTTACATATGGGGTCAAGTTTCCAAATTAGGCAGATATGATGATGCATATAAAAACATAAAATAACAGTTGAGAGCAAATGGAACAATAGAACATAATTATTGAAATTTTAAAGGTCACAATACATAGGATTGGGACAAAGTCTGATTCTAGGAATAACAGGCTTATTTAAAGGAAACAACGGAAACAACTGGGGATTCCATAGAGTCTGATAGTACAACAATATGAAAGGTAAATGGAAAGAACTAAGGTTCCACTCCATCTGAACGGGGCTTGGTAGTCTTTTCCTCTCAAAGCGTCTTCACAATGCTCTGGAGCTCATCCACCACCATCTGAATGACATACTGGCTGGTGCGGTCCCGGTGCGCTGGCATCTCCTCAAGCTTAGTGTTGACGTACTGAACCAAGGTCTTAAGTCTCGCAGTCATCTGCTCCTTGGGCTTCCCTTCGTAGTTTCGGCTGTCCAGATACACGTTCTTCAGTCGGTCTATTAGTCGGTCGTACTTGCCCTGAAGCATGTCGAACTCGCGCCTCAACTCAGCATACACGGAGAAAGCAATAGTGTCGTCCGACCCAGAGGATGACGAGGAATGCGCCCTTTGCTGATAACCAATAAGAGGAGTATTAATAATAATCTACTTAACCTACTCTCTCGCATAATATCTATAACCTACACACAAATCCTATAACCTATTTGGGCTGTCCAGGGACTCTAAACCGTAGCTCTGATACCAAAACCTGTCACACCCCCAACTTAAACAGCAAAATAAATATAGCTATTACATCATTTTAATGAAGAATACACAACCAACTCCAAGATCTTACAGTTTAGGGTTTGGAACAACCCATCACTACCAACTATTACATCTGTCTACAAATACCGAGTCCTCACACAACTATTATTACTTATTCTACCTGAGCTCGAACATAAGCATCAGCATCACAGGTCTTACGGGCAGTCTGCTTGAATCTAACCATAGCTGCTAGCTGTAATATCAGGGTAAAGCAAGAAGTGAGCCAAATGCTCAACAAGTGCTAACAGTACGACACAAAACATAAATTGAGATATACTTTTAAGAATGACAATGGAAAGACATAACTAATGATAACGAGAGATAAAACTATGTGAGATGGCATCATTTTGCTTGCATCAAAACAATTTTAAAATCATATCTTAATCAAAATCATTTTATGACGCTACAGATTACAGCCGGTGATCAGCCGCGAAGTAATCCCGAACCTCGCTGGGTTCTAAAACATTAACGGGAATCCCTAGGCAACTTTTAAGCCTAATATAAGTGTGGAAAGGACTCGCGTCTCAGTCCAGATCCACTATTCAAGAAAACATTTATCCCCCTTTGGGACTGAAAACCCATATTTTATTTATTTTTTAAAAAAAACTGATGTCGAATTATAACAAAGTCTCTTTTAACAGTAACCATTTTTATCAAGGGATTATAGATCAACTCGAAACATGGGAAATATGGTACTAAATCTCAGAGCCATGATTCACAAAACTAAACTCTATTAGGGTAACTGAATGGTTTTCATGTATCAAAGTTTGGACAAGGGAATTTAGTGAGGCTATTGGATATCATGAAAGGAAGTGCCAAATTGGGCTTAAAGCAATGGTTTCTCATCAAGGTTCAAGTGTTGGATCATCAAGAATGTAAGCTTCATGAATACTAAGGGTGTTAAGGTATGAAGAAATGATTTTTAGCTCAGGATATATCAGAATTGACAAGCTTTAGGATAAGAAAGAGGGGTATCAATTAATTAGGGACAACTTTGATAAATATTTGGCTTTCAGGTATCAAGGTAAGGTTCCATAGGGATTCAAGTATCAGGATGAGATATCATTACTTAGAAATCATTAGCATGGTAATCAAGAGGATCAACCGAGTGCTATAACAACTCTTTATTTTATCATGACATTCGAATTACTTTAATATATTGTCATGATAAGACTTTTGAACTACTTGCAATACGTACTCGAGGGTTCATGGCATTTCTATATAATTCAAAGATAAACGAATGATACACTTGATTTAAACATATCAAAATGACTCAGGATAATTGCATCGATATATATGAACTGTTTATAGTAAATACGAAGGTCAAGTTGAATCACTTGCCTTGAGATAGGCTGGTCTGGTCTGACTGGTAGGAGCAACTGGAGTTTCACTCGACTTTTATGGCAAGTTTTCCCTCGTCTCGAGATCCTACATAAATAATAATAATCCTCATTGTAATATATTCTTACCATCATAACCTATTTACAACCCGAAATTAAACACGGATGACACTTAGGCCTATATGCACTTAATTTATATTCACTTTTAAATTACAATTGCACACACATAGCCACATAATCACATATCATATATTAATACCAAATAACACCGTATATACCATAATGCAACACTAGGCTTGGATGATCTCGACTCACAACTTAAGTTACTTGGTCGCTAAACTAGACATAGTCCTCTAATTTTGGCTTCCTAACTCGATGTGCCTTTCCTAAATTATCCAACAACTATTGACCCTCACTTGTGCCTTTTGCTCTATTGACCTTATACTATCTTACAACTATGGTGGTCGATCTAATACTCACTTCTAAGTGTTCTAAAACTATGTGATAAGTGATAGTACTCACTGGTGCAAATTTCAGAATGATAACTATGGTTTCTTGAGTACATTAGACACTCTTAAACTACAAGTTTTCCTTCAAAACTTTTACACAAGACTCTACTGACCTAAGGGCATCTCACAAGCTTGATGTGGCTCAAGGGCCTGGCTTGGGCCTTCTTGGGCCTAAGCTAAAAGTCCAAGATTCCCCTGTTTTTCTGGGCAGAAAACGCCCTGACTTGAATTAACTTGTGACACATGGTTCTAACTCATATCCTATGAACTATGGTTGGAAAAACTTCTCTGACACTCCCTCTAACTAAGGCCCAATTGGGCCTAATGAGGTCCTACCCATGATATGGTCAAATCTCCCTATTTCTAAGTTGCAACAAAACTGTCCCCTGCTGGACAGATTTTGTTATTCTACTTGTGCACCTAACCAAATGACATGCATACCTCCAACCAACTCCTAAAACCTTTTATATACTCCCAATAATAACTTCTGGTGGCTTGGGCCTTAAAGTGCACATCAATGACATGGTCAAAACTCACTCTAAACCTCAGGGTACTAAACTGATTTTCTGCTGAAACTATAACTCTCATTTTCCAAGGTTTTGACTTGACAAACTCAACTAACAACAACTCAATACTTAAGCCAAGACTTATACATGGTAATCTACTGAACTAACTCCCTTATTCTCAAAATAATCCTTGGGTGAGATCATCCATGCCCAAAAACAACAACATGCAACTAAATATATAACATGCAACTCATGGAAAGCACATAACAAGATTTCGGCTAGGCATAAAGTTTTAAATGCTTGCAAAATCGACTTGCACCTAATACTCATCCTTAATAGTCATGAAATATAACTTCTTTTAAGTATTAATAAGAAATTTATCATGGAAACAATCTATTTTAAGCACACCTATTTCGCATTTATAGATTTTTAATCATAACAACATGATTTCGAAAAGAATAGCATGCAAAACATGGTTGATCATCATTTTAATGTCTTAAAACAAGCATGCATGGCTAAACATAAATATATAATGAAATTTCAGTAGAATGCAAAGGATTTTAAAGCATGATATCTCCATAAAACACTTAGTTAGCACATATACATAATATATCTCTTAGAGAGCTCTTGAATTCACAAGAATCAAGAGTTTCTCTTTGGAGATCACATAAGAACTACACATGCATCCATGGAACTTCAACTTCCAAGTCTCAAAACACTTGGAAAGGATATAAGATGAATGTAGGTAAAAGATTTACACTTGGGAAGATGAAGAATGAATTGAAAAATGGAAGGGGGGTGGGGGATTTGGCCTTCGGCTGAGAGCAAGGTGGGAGGGGGAAAAGAGAGAAAATTTGTGGTGTGTTGGAGTGTGAAATGAA
The DNA here is from genome assembly GCF_009905375.1 of Apium graveolens. Lineage (NCBI taxonomy): Eukaryota > Viridiplantae > Streptophyta > Magnoliopsida > Apiales > Apiaceae > Apium > Apium graveolens. The sequence goes on along the minus strand of NC_133653.1, from coordinate 72,299,857 downwards.
TGGAATGATTTCTCTCACTTTGATTTTTTTGTTTTATGCTTTTTGGTTGACAAATAATGAGTGGAAGTGAGAACTTACAAAAATATCCTTTAGCTAAAGTTAGGCCATTTTGCATGCAAGGCTAATGTAGTAATTTGGTAATAATCAAATGAGTTAGTGGGGTTGGAAAAGTCTTATTTGCCCTTTGAGAGAATAGAAGGGTGATTTGCATGCATGGTCTCTTATGTAATTTGATAATTATAACAAATAAAATTTGTAAAGATTTATTTTTATAAAATAAAATACAAGTTCAAAAATTATAAAATTTATACCATAAAATAACTTGGATTTTTAGAGACTTTATAAAATCATTTTCAAAATTTGTGAACAAAATACCTTTTAAAAGAAAATTTTTCCAAAGCTTAGAATATTTCTTATAAATCAAAAATAAAGAAATTAAATAAACTCTTGCCTTGAAGAATCATATACTACACAAAGCAAATTTATAATGCAGAAATTTTCACTCACACTAGCGTACAATCATTGAATATATTTTCATTTGACTTTAATATTATACCAAATCCACAAATAATATTACATAAAATGCCGGTCGTAACATGACAGTGTCGGAATGTCTTCTTACGAGGCCCTATACAAAAAAAAGGAAGATGCCGATCTCCCTTATATTGGGATGAAGTTGGAGAGCGCACGATGCTCAGGTCCAAAGTGGTCCAAATAACCAATGACATAGTAGATCTAATCAGAGGACAGCTGGAGTAGCCCAAGATCGACTATAGAAGTATGTCGGTTTGGCCTGAAAAGACAAAGAGTATGAAAAAGGGAACCTAGTATTGTTAAAGGTATTCCCTTGGAAAGGATTGATGAGATTCGGAAAAAAAAGAAAAAAAGAAAGCTAAGTCCATGATTTGTTGGACCCTTGGATATAATAAGAGGTATTGGGAAGTTATCAAATGAACTAGCCCTACCTCCGAACCTGCAACAAGTTCGCAATGAGTTCCAAGTATCAATGTTGAGGAAGTATGATCTAGAGGCGACACACATAGGGGAATATGAACACGTAAACCTGCGACCAGACTTAACCTATGTGGAGCAACCAGTGAGGGTTATGAATCAAAAAGGAACAAGTGCTTAGGAACATGGTTATCAAACTAGTCAGAGTTTTGTAATAGAATCATAATGCGGGAAAATTGACTTGAGTTAGAAAGTGCAATGTGAGAAAAGAATCCCCAATTGTATTCTATATGATTCCGGGACGAAATCCTTTTAAGGAGAGGAGACTGTAATAACCCCAATTTTTAGAAATTTTTGATACCCTGATGAATAGTAACTTTTGTTGATTGAGCTGATTAAAGAAAATTATCAGACCACGCTATATAGGAGTACTGTTATGGAAATTCTAAGTTCGTATTAGTATCCCATAAAGTAAATGAGTGTATGTAAAGATCGTCAGAATCCAAATATGAACACTTTGATTTTTCCTGAAAATCCACCAGATACCGAAAGAATTGAGTATAAGGTAACATGATTAAAAGGATTTAAATTCAAGGATTATAAGAGAGGATCATAAAAGGAACATAAAATATTGAGAAAGGTTTAGGGGAACCCAAGTAATAAAATCCCAGATATGATCCCTCAAATGACGAACGAAAATGAAAGTTAAGCGAACCGTATAACAGATAAGCGGTCATTAGCCAAGTAATTAAGCACTAATCAGAGGGGATTAGTGGTTTGTGACATTAGCCAAGATATGTATATGCGTTATCTTATGATAAGTGCATGATTTTTATTAGAAAATCTTGCGATATATTGGAGCATGTTGATATATATATATATGTATGCCTGTTTCGTAATCTTGATATCTTGTTATCAATTCAATTATTTATAAACTGCATAATACCTATGCTAGAGATAGACATTATTTGCGTATACCCTTAGAGGGGACCCAAAGGTTAACATTTTTCTAAACCGGGAGGCGATGTTCCCGAGTATATTATATATATATATATAGTTTTCAAAACTATTAATCGAATAATGTTTATTCGATAGTTTTAAATTATAAGTGAATATTAGTTTGAATATTCATTCGATGACTTACGACTCCGTATATTTTATTAAATAATATTATAATTTTCTTAAAGAATAATGTTTCGTTATTCGCCAAGTATTCGAGAAATGATTAATATCGTCAATCATTCTTACCTTAAATATTTTCATAAAGTTATTTTCAAAACTTTTACTTCATTTGCTTTGATAAAAGCTATTCGTTATTTGAATATTATTCATAGCATAATATTCAGATATTATTTGATTATCTTGGAATTGATTTATTCTATCAAATCATCCTTATTCCAAACACTTTCAAAAATATCTTCGAGTCTTCAAAATGATTTTAAAGGCTAGAGCGGATCCCAAAACTCGTTTTCAAATTTAAGATCTTCCTTTCGAAGGGGACTTGAATACTCGCTCAAAAATCTGAGGAATCCGGCTCTGTGGGGTATTTTATATTCGCAACGAGGTTGCTGTTTTGAGAAAATAATTTGATTAATTGCCAACGTTCGGGAAGTAAGTCCATCTAATTGAGTCGACATAAGCGACAGGCCGGGGTACGGTCTATCAAGGTGTAAGAGGCTAGGTGACAGTCCATCAACGCGTGAGTGGCCGTGTAACGGTCTAGCGCGAGGTCCTAATGCGGCCAGGGTGATGACCGACGAGGAATTCATCCATCTACTAGTAGAAAAGGTTACTTAATGGGTATCTTTGCCTGATCAGCAAGATATCGGATTTATGCCAAAATTTTCTTCTTTCCAAATTTATTGGGTATTATAACTCTGTTTATACTTTTCATAAAAGAGGGTTTCAAGGAAAGTATGAGATATATATATAGGTGTATATATATATATCGGGACTTAATGAAGTATCTCGTAACTTCATTTCTTTTGAATGATATTTCAAAGATTGAATCTAGTCAAGTCTTATCTACTAGTCTCATCTATATGATGAACTTTTGAAAGTGATTATAGCTTGAACGGTAGTAGTTCGAGGAGTATTCGGAAAAAGATATAAGTATATTGGAGTATCTTGTAACTTCATCCTTTTCAACTTATATCCAGTTAATGATTATCTTATGCATGACAAAGATTTTCTGAAAAACGTTGAGACAAGGTTAGATATATGAGATCACATTGCAATGATTTTTTTATACAATTATAAACTGGAACTCTGTGTGTATTATGCATGGAAGAGGATTTCCAAGATTTTGAAAAGTATATATATACATATATACTGATTATTTTACGACTTGGTCGCGCTAAGATATCAAACTTGGTTCATTTCTTCTTGACCAGGACTTTTCTGAGTGCTATGAGAAGGCTCATATATTATTAATTACAATACATGTTATTTTGGTGGGCTTGTTGCTCACCCTTGCTTTATTCTTTCATCACACAACAACAGCTAGACAAGATGAACATGACCAAACTCCTAATTCGTGAGCGGATAGGAAACGTTCCGCAGTTTCCTGTAGGTGTTGATGCCGCTGTAACTGAGGTAGGAACTACCAATAGGCTAGGCTTTCAACTTTTGATGTACCAGAGTTATGTATATTTATGAATTGTAATAATGGCAAAGAATATGTAAATTTATTCATAAATCCCTTTGAGGTGTAATGATTTTTTTTAATTGTGGAACAAAATGACTTGTGTTATTTTTGGTATTCATCTCAGAGACTATAACTTGTGGTGTGTGTGTATATTGTGGGGTCACAGTACGCAATAGTTGGTTGTTTATTAAGATTAAGTGTTATTAAGGAAAATGGAACTCGTGACAACCCGGATCCCCGAACCTGGATTCAGGGGTGTTACACTTGGGACCGTGAATAAGGCTTGTCCCGATATTAAACCGGAGGACTACGTGTGTCCCGATGATGAGACTCTACTGCATAGGTTTCGCACTCGTGTAATTGTCTCAAATGATATCCCTTAGGACCCACTTCTCCCTTCTCCTGAGTCATCTTCTAGGCCTGCAGCGGCTGATCACAGCTCTTCTTCCTCCGAGACCGGGACTGCTGAGACATCTAGCAAGAGTGGAAGGGATGATGACATGGATGCCGAGGGCACCTCCGCACCTTAGAGTTTTACCAACCTTGCGTGGATTATCTATCCTATTTTATCCTTGAGATTATCTTGTTTATCGAACTTTGTATCTCTTATTTGAACTTGACTTATTTATCAAACTTTATGCTCTTATTAGAATTCACGCATTTAGTTCATTTGTCATGCCATAAGGACTTTAATATCATATTCTGGAAACTTCATAAATTTTATAAATTTTTGGGATTCATCCCTTACACAAGTCTTATTAAACCTCAAACTTGAAAGAGTAGTCTTATAAAACTAAAACATGAGATCCTAAGCAAGCAAAGTTTCAAGGTGCTTTTCAACCTACTTGTCATTTTGACAAGTGAGAATCGTGCTCATCCATCTTACACATAGTAAATTTTTAGGTTCTGTGCGTGCCAGGTTCTTGGGACTTCAAAACCATCCATAGTCTCTAGCTTGTAGGATCCTCGTCCTTGAACACTTTTGATCTTGTATGGCCCTTCCCAATTTGGGGCAAGTTTTCCCTTCTGCCCAACACCAGAAGCTTCCACCTTCCTTAAAACCAAGTCTCTTTACTTGAAGAATCTTTCTTTTACCCTTAAGTTGTAGTAGAAAGAAGCCTTTTTCTGATATTCCACTATCTTGGCGTGCGCCTCATCCCATACTTATCAATTAGATCCAGGGGTAGCCTTTTCCCTTCCTCATTTTCTTCAGCATTATAGGCTTGGATTCTGGGAGACGAGTGTGATATTTCCACAGGAACTACCACCTCTGCTCCATACGCCAACATAAAAGGTGTTGCTCCAGTTGTGACTCTACAAGTAGTCCGATAATCCCAAAGTATTGGGAGTATTTCATCCACCCAATTATTCCTTGATTTCTCGATCCTCTTCTTCAGACCATCCAGGATTATACGATTCGCCACTTCCGTTTGCTGATTGGCTTGAGGATGAGCTACGGAGGTAAACCGTAACTCGATCTCATTCTCCTCGTAATACTTCCTAAACTCCTCATTATTGAACTATGTTCCACTATCGATAACCAGGATACGGGGAATTCCATATCTGCACATGATATTTTCCCACAGGAATTGTGCAAGCTGCTTAGTTGTGATCTTAGCCAAAGGCATGGCTTCAATCCACTTAGTGAAATAATCTATAGCTACAATCAGGAACTTCTTTTGAGCTGTGGCCATGGGAAAAGGCCCAAGTATATCCATTCCCCACATAGTAAAAGGGATGGGAGAATTAATGGAAGTTAGCATCTCAGGATGTTGTTGAACAACCGGTGCATGTTTCTGACAATGTTCACACTTCCTCACATAGTCTTTGGCATCAACCATCATCTCTAGCCAATAAAAGCCTAAACGGGTTATCTTATGAGCCAGTGCTCTGCCCCCCAAGTGTTGCCCACAGACACCTTCGTGTACTTCTTCAAGAGCCAAACGTGCCTCATTAGGCCTGCGACATCTTAACTAAGGAACCACATAAGATCTTTTGTACAAAATCGCATTGATTAAGGAATATCTCTGTGCTCGAACAACCAATTTTTGTGCTTCAGTCACATCGTATGGCAGCCAACCAGTTTGAATATGGGCCTTAATGGGATCTATCCATGATGCCCCCAACCCTATGGGGGCTACAAGTTTAACATCAATGCTCCGTGTTTTCAAAATGCGGAAGTACACACTTCCGGAACTCTTCTCTATCTCCGATGAAGTGAACTTAGACAACACATCTACCTTAGCATTTTCCTCCCTAGGAATGTGCTCGACATGGCATTCATCGAACTGAGTTATCACAACCCTTACTAGGCGTACATACCTAGCCATTGTATCATCTCTTGCCTCAAACTCTCCCTTGACCTGGGATATGACCAACTTCGAATCCCCACAGACTTTCAAGTTCTTGACCCACAATGTTCCTGCTAGGCCAAGGCCAGCTATCAGAGCTTCATATTCTGCTTCGTTATTCATAGTTGGGAAGTCTAGCTTCATAGCATATTTAATTAGGAACCCATCCGGGCTTTGTAAAACTAGGCCTGCTCCGCTTGAATTTGTTTTTGATGCTCCATTAAAATAGAGAACCCAATATTCTTTATCTTTAACGCCCTTTTCTTTGTCTCCTTTATCATCTTCTGTGTCTTGTGGTATAGTATCTTCCTGCCCCCTGACTTCTTGGTTGGGTATGGTACATTCCACCACAAAGTCAGCCAATGCCTGGGCTTTTATTGCCGTTCGTGGCTTGTACTTGATGTCGAATTCTCCCAATTCTATTGCCCATTTAATTAGCCTCCCACTAGCTTTTGGACTATGAATGATGTTTCTCAAGGGCTGATTTGTCAACACTTTAATTTTATGAGCCTGGAAGTAAGGACGCAACTTCCTTGAAGCCATCACCAAGGCTAAAACAAACTTCTCAATAGTTGAATAATTCAACTCAGCTCCATGCAGAATTTTACTAACATAGTATATGGGTTTCTGGATTTTAAGTTCCTCCTAAACTAATACAGCGCTCAAGGCATTTTCTAAAACGGCCAAGTATAAGTACAAAGTTTCATTCAGAGTTGGCATGGCCAACAACGGGGCTTGAATCATATATTTCTTCAATCCTTAAAATGCCTCCTGGCTTTCCTCTGTCCATATGAAATCTTTAACCTTCTTCAGAGATTTAAAGAATGTCAAGCACTTGTCTCCGGATTTGGAGATGAAACGTCCTAGAGCTGCAACTCTTCGAGTGGGTTTCTGAACGTCCTTTATGGAACGTGGTGGTTCCATATCCATGATAGCCTTTATTTTATCAGGATTGGCCTCGATTCCCCTCTTGGAGACATCAGACCTAAAAACTTTCTAGATCCCACTCCGAAAGCACACTTTGCAGGATTTATCATCATTTTATGATATCTCTGCACCTCAAAGGCTTCCCTCAAATAGGTTATATGATTAGCCTTTAAAAAACTCTTGACTAACATATCATCAATATAAACTTCCATAGTTTTTCTAATAAGCTCCTTGAAAATCTTATTTACCAACCTTTGATAGGTGGCTCCTGCATTCTTGAGACCAAACGCCATAACAAGATAACAAAAAACACCAAAGTCAGTAATGAATAATACCTTTGGGATGTCATCCTTATGCATCTTGATCTGATTGTATCCACTGAATCCATCCATGAAGCTTAGCATCTCATGACCAACAGTATCATCTATCAATGTTTCTATCCTTGGCAACGGGAAACAGTCCTTTGGGCATGCGTTATTCAGATCGGTGAAATCCATGCATATTCTCCATTTTCCATTAGCCTTCTTTATCATCACAGGTTTTGCTAACCATTCCGGAAACTGTATCTCCTCAATGAAACCAGCCTCTAAGAGCTTCTCTACTTCTTGCTTAATAGCTTCCTGCCTCTCCGGAGCAAAGCTTCTTTTCTTTTGCTTCACAGTCTTTCAATTTGGATCCACGTTTAGTTTGTGAGTGATCAGTTCCGGGTCTATTCCAAGCATATCAGCTGCTGACCATGCAAATACATCACTATTCTCTTGTAAAAACCTCACCAACTTCCCTTTGAGGGGCTCCTTTAATGATGCTCCAATGAAAGTTACTTTCTCAGGATCTTCGGGAGTCAAAGGAATCGGAACCAAGTCTTCTGCTGGCTTACCTCTTTTTTCATCATTCTCACGGATATCCAGATCTTCAATAGGTAGAACCTGCCCCTAACTACATCAGACCTAAGAGAGGCCACATAATAACTCCTTGCCATCTTTTGATCTCCTCTCTCTTCTCCAATCCCATTCCGGGTGGGAAACTTCATTAGTGAATAGTAAGAAGAACGGACTGCCTTGAAAGCATGTATTCCCGTTCTTCCCATGATTGCATTGTAAGTTGATCCAACCTTTACCACTACGAAGTCTAACATCTGTGCTGCTTGTCTTGGTTCCTGACCTATGGTCATCGATAACTTAATTATCCCTTCCACGGGGCATTCCACTCCAGCAAATCCATATATCGGCATATCAGTTGGGGTTAATTGAGAATCATTGTAACCCATCCTTATAAAGGTACCATGAAGCAAAATATCCACCAAGGCACCATTGTCTACACGGACCCTCTTCACTGGGCTATTCCCTATTATTGGTGTTATGACCAAATGATCGTCGTATGGAAATTTAACACCCTCCAAGTCAGAATCATTAGATGTCATTGTGACTCCTGTCCTAGCCCTCTTCGGGGCTTCCCCGACAATATGCATAAATTCTCTAGTATAGGCTTTCCTCGAGTTTCTGGATGAGCCCGCAACAGTTGGTCCTCCAAAAATTGTATTATCACTGGCCCTCGGGGTTTTGGCCCTCCAAAGATTGCATTTATCACCGGTCCTCTAGGCTGGGGATTTCGCCCCTGATCGTCTTAATCCCTCCTACGATCATCGAAATTTTTTCTTCCATTGTTATTCCTATCTTCTCCATCTCCAGTATACTTGTTCAACCTTCCTTTTCGAATGAGGAACTCTATTTCATCCTTCAATTATTTATACTCATCGATGTCATAACCAGCATCCCTGTGAAATCTGCAATATTTGCTCTTATCTAGATTGGTAGGATCGGCCTTCAGAGACTTAGGCCAACGAACATCTCTATCCTTCTCAATTTCCATCAAGATCTGACTTCTAGGAGCATTCAACTTAGCATATTCAGTGAACTTTTGTTCAGGTCCTCCCTTCTTCGGGATTGAATCATTTCTTTGCTCAGTTCTAAGATACTTTTCCTTAGCAATATATTCCAAATCAGTTTTTCGCTTCTTGCCACCAGCAGGCTCGTTATTCACTACCGTCTTCCTCATGCTCTCCTCCACTTTGATGTACTTCCCGGCCCTATCTTGGAGCTGCAACATGCTTTCAGGGGGGCGCTTGGCTAATGACATCTTGAAGAACTCATCCCTAGTTCCCTATTGCAGTGCTATCATAGCCACCTTGTCATCAAGGTCTGGGACCTTCAAAGCTTCCTTGGTGAAATGATTCAGATAGTCTCTCAAAGACTCTTTTGCTCCCTGCACAATGCTCATGAGGGATGCTAAACTTTTCTCATGCACTCTCTCACTGATGAATTGCTTAATAAAAGCATGACTTGACTCTCTGAAGGACCCAATAGAATTCGGAGGAAAATGGCTATACCATCTTTGAGCCATCCCAACAGGGTTTGAGGAAAAGCCCGACACTTAATAGCGTCGTTCACGGGATGTTGCAATACTGCATTAGAGAATGTTCTGCATGATTAGCGGGATCTCAAGTGCCATCATAAGCTTTGATGGTGGGCATATTGAACTTCCTTGAGATATGGGCATTCATTATCTCTTCAGTGAATGGTGGAGTGGGATCATCAGGATCTCTTAGGGGAAGAAGATCACTTGGATCAACCTTTGGGACAACAGCTATGACGCCCTAAATCTCGGGGTTAGGAAATGAGGACCCACACACCATTAAACTTATATTGGATAAGCATAAACCCTGATTAACTAATAACAAGATCAAATAGAATTATATTTGAGACAAGATTACAACTACCAACTAGAAAATATATATTACAACCCAAAATAATATTTAATTTACACAATCGATTCCGACTTGGAACCAACAGATAACCCATCATATCTTTACAAACTTTCCGACTAAGCGCTTGCTCACACACAACATGTACTACCTGCTCTGGCATCTGGAAGCCTACAACACGGTAGGGGCCACCAGGTACGCTCTTACGAGCAGTGCGCCTAAGTCTGGCCATCCTCTTGCTTAACTGCCATGGTTAGAACATAGAATAATATATGAGTATAAACTCAGCAAGTAACTAAATGACATTTCTATGATGCAAAATTAATATCTAATCACAATCACTTTTAAGGAATTCTACTAACAATCTCTTGGTGGCAGATTTCTGTCTTTGGGCTAGGGAAGGTTTATGAAGAGATAGTTGGGCTTTCAAAAATCAAGGTTCAAGATAAGGCGAAAGCCGACATTCATCACAAATAATTAACATGATCTCAAGGATCTTTCAAATGGAAAGCGAGAATCTTTTCAACTCTGGGAATTAATTATATGACTAATAACAATATCAGAATAAGAATCAAGGTTCTCAAAGCTATATGTTAAACAATAACACAATCAACTCATTTCGAATCATTATAAACCATTTCCTTTTCAAAGAATCAATTTGCTGAAGCAATGTATTTAATATTCTTTATAAAGTGATAGGGAACCCTTGATTGTACTACTTCAACTTTCAGTTAATAATATTAATACGGGTGATCAGCCCGTACCGACCTCCATCTGGTCGTTAAGGTACCTATGGCATAATTTTAGCCTTAAATTGAACTAGCCCCGCTAGTCTCTATATGAATGGACTAGTCCCACTATTCTCTTATGTCTCAATCAAATCCATCAGGAATTCATTTGGAAAACCTTGTGTTGGAAAATAAAGGTTTTACTAAGTTCATTTTAACATTACCAAGGATATGAAATTATTCATACTCTTTCAAGTCGAAACTCATTTTTAAGTTCAATTTCAAGAATTCAAAGAAAGTGAATGAATCAAAGGTAAGCAAAGTTCAATGCTAAGGATCTTGATCAAATGATCAGACGGTACACAAGTTAGGGAATCAAAACAGTTCCAAGGATCATTATGGAATAAGGTAAACAAAGGAATGAATGATCATTATACAAGGGGGTTCATAAAGGTTCTTATAAGTTTTACAAGAATTCAAGGTATCAACAGGTGATCCGGATATGAATAAAAAAGGTTACTATAACAATAACAGGGTTTCTCAAGAATCAATAACAGGTTCACAAGGAACAATAACAGGGTTTCTCAAGAATCAATAACAGGTTCACAAGTGTTATAAAACATCAATACTTTATCATGGCATCAACAATACCCTTTCAATACACAACTTATACAAGTAGGCGGAGTTACTTGCCTGAATTCACTTTCCTATTTCACAAGGGTTGAACTACTTCCATCTAGTACACCTTTCCCTTTCCTAGCCTGAATGCCCTCACGCTCCGAATCTACAATCCAAAAATCAAAACCCTAATTCAATTCCTATTCGACGTTCCCGAAACGCTTGACAATTTCCCTTTATCGCAACACCCTAAGAGTATAGATATATATACTCAATCATATACACAAGGCACGCTTATACTATAACTCGTATACTTTAACCAAATAGCCATCGAATCACATATCGCGACGCAATTACAACACATAGCATATAATCCTTGTAACCAAACTCTATACTCGAGTCAAAATAATAATTATATAATCTCATATCAAGACGACTCAATCCTTCCTTTTATTTCATATTAATCGAACCAAAACCACCAAATAAACAAATTAATCCCTAGTAATCTTACATGCATTTACTTTATGAAGTCCTATGACCAAATTGACCTCTTTTACACCCTTAACCATTCGGCCCTTACAACCAAACACAATCAAGTGTACTCAATTACCATCATACATAATCAAACACAAATAAACCTCTTTTAGTAACATGCAAGTACAAGAATCACTTACACAATCAAGTCTCATCCTTTTTAATCCAAAAACAGAGACACAATCATAATAAAAATCAAAAATCAAAACCTTCTTTTAATTATCAAAAATTCAAACCTAAAATAAACACAAACACCATCCAAAATTGACATGCAACCAAGTACTCACTTCGATTATCACTAGTAGTTAAAACAATTAGCATATAAACCCACAAATCAACTTAATCCCTTTTTCAACCATAAGACCCATTTGGGTTTTTATTTAAAAACACACATGCATATATCAATTTTGACATGCAAGGCTTTAAATCACAATTTCAACTCATTTTAACCCTTGACTTAACCATTCAACTCATTTTCGTTATAAATCAAACTAAACTTATTTGATTATACTCAAACCTTACATGCATGCCATGAAACTTTCTTAGAAACAAAGATTTATATTCAATATCAAGTTTAGCACTAAAACAAATAAACAACTCAACATTCAGAAACAAAACCCCCTTTTTAACATCAAAATTCGAACTATCATCAAACAAAACTGAATAAAATACAACACAACATCCACTATACTTCTTCTATGATCATACACTGAGAAATTGAGATTTTCTTAGATAAAATCAAAAGAAGTTGATTTCAAAACTAGCTTAAACACTTACATGCAAAAGCTAAACGAATAGAGAATGATAAATAAGGAAGATTGATGGTGAAAACTTTGATTTCCAACTAGAATTAAGCTTTGCATGTAAGAGAGAGAAGAAGGGAGTGTATGAGAGGGAAAGAGAGCGCAGAGAGGGAGAGAGTTCAGGAGTGAGAGAAAAGAGAAAATAGAGAGAAAAGAGAGAAGTGGGGCGGAAGAAAAAGAAATGTGGAGGGTTTGCTCTCTTATATAGCCGCCAAGGAGGACAATTTGGTAATTTGCAATTTAAAATTCCAATTTCCTTTTATGCTTAAATCAAAAATGAATTTGATTAATAATAATTTATTCAGAAAAGATGAAAATACCACGAATAACATTTTTAGAATATAGATCTCAAAATTAGTTTTTCAGTCATATTTTTATAATTATGTTTGAGCGTACGATTTATTTTCTATGAATTTTATATGATTGCGCTCAAAATAGAATTATAACTCGATAAAATCATTTTAAAATACACCGATCACCAAATTATTCCATCTATCATTTTTGTAAAGTCTCTACAACTATTTTGAAGATAACAAAACAAATTTCACACATTGAACATACTCGGATAATTTTATAAAAACATTTAAAGGTTCAATTAACCTTATTTTAAATCAAATAAATACCTTAAAATCATTTAAAATCATCCAGATCACGTAATCATGCATATAGACAAGCAAACACATATATTCACACATCACAACTCATCCTTGATCACAAAATTTTCCTTTTTATCATTACTTCCCTTTTTCGCATAACAGGTCACGTCTTGTTTGACGGCCCGACGCTGAGCGTTTCAATTACGCTTCATAATCAATCCTTTATACCAACTGACACGTCACTAGAATATAACACTTACTTAAACATTTCCATTTCACATAATAACATATAGTTCACATTTAATTACTTTTAATCTCCTTTAAAACGGATCCCGTTCTACTTGACGGCCCGACAACACAGCTTATTCCCTAAGCTGACTCATCAAACTGGAACGTGTCATTTTACATTCCCAGTTACTAATATACAATAAAGAAAATTAACCAACAATTTCATTTATCCCTTTATTTAACCACATAATTTATAATTACACCACAAAATTATACTTTATTCACTTATGCAAGTCGCGAAATTCCTAGTCGTCACAATCTACCCCCCTTAAAAGGATTCTGTCCTCAGAATCTAGTCTAAGCAAATAGATGGGGATACCTTTCTTGCATTTCACTTTCTAATTACCAAGTTGACTCTTCTACTATAGGATTTCTCCATAACACTCTAACTAGAGGTACAACTTTAATTCTGAGCATACTTTCTTTTCGATCTAAGATTCGAACTGGTTGTTCCACATAAGACAAATCTTGTTGTATTTCCACTAGTTCTAATTCGATCACATGGCTTGCATCAGCATTATATTTCTTTGGAAGAGAAGCGTGAAACACATTATGAAGATGTTCCATCTGCGGAGGTAATGCTAATTCATAAGCCACTTTTTTAACTTGTCGTAATACATCGAATGGTCCAATATACCTAGGATTCAACTTCCATTTCTTTCCGAATCTGGATAAACCTTTCCACGGAGATATATTTAACAACACTTTGTCTACGGGCTCGAATTGCATATCTTTTCATTCTCGATCCACATACTTCTTTTGTCGATCTTGAGCAGCAATTAACCTTTTACGAATTATTTCCACTTTCTCTTTCATTTATTGAACTAGTTCTGGGCCAATTAGTGTGTGCTCACCAACCTCGTCCCAATATGTAGGGGATCTGCATTTTCTTCCATACAACGCTTCATAAGGCGGCATGCCAATACTCGTGTGATAACTGTTATTGAAGGAAAACTCAATCAATAGAAAATGATCATCCCAATTTTCTTCAAAATCTATTGCACAGGTTCGCAACATATCCTCGATCGTTTGGATTATCCTTTCACTTTGTCCGTTGGTCTGCGGATGATATACCGTGCTCATTTTCAATTTAGTTCCCAAATGATCATGAAATTGTCGCCAAAATCTCGAGTTAAATCTCGGATCTCTATCAGACACGATAGATACTGGAAATCCGTAACACATCCGTTGAAGCTTTCATCCGTTGATGCCTTATCCGTTGAGGCTTTATCCGTTGAAGCTTTATCCGTTGATGCATGAGCAGTTGAAGTCTTATCCGTTGAAGCACTTATCCGTTGATGGATATTATCCGTTGAAGCTTTAGAGACATCCGTTGAAGCTTTGTTTCTTATCCGTTGAAGGTTTTCAATATCAGTTGATACTTCTTCACTTATACAAAATTACAAGGCATGAAATATTTACACTTAGCCCTCCTATTTGCATATCCACTAGTAGTCAACATGACTGATAATTTCCCACAACATCTAAGACTTACAACTTGAATCCAGAGAATGAAATGTGCTACAATACTAAACTTATTTCTAAGTAAAGCTACTCCTTCAACGGATAGCCAAGATGGTCTTATCCGTTGAGGCTACAAACATTAGATTTCTACTTAAGTGTTTTGTTTAACTTATCATCAACCTAATACACATATTCCTAACAATCTCCCCTATTTATGTCTACTAGAACTGTAGGCATAAATTTGGGTTTAGCTTGATGATAACAAAACACTTGACAAACATTTGAACTGAAATAAAGCAGAAATTAAAAAGTGCTGTAAAAATGTGTATGCTGAGATAGAATTGAAGAATTACATTATTTCCAAGAGTGCTCCTTTAGCCTGAGCAGATTAATTTCTTTTCCTTTCATCTCTTGTTGTGTTCCTTAGCCTCCTGTCATTCTCCTCTATTTGGAGTTGGAGTTGTGTGTAGAATTCAGCTTCATCTTCTTCATTGATGTCCAACCTAGATTGCATATCCTTGAGAGTTTCATTATTGGCAATCTTGAGCTGATCTTCAAGTCTGAAAAATCTTCTGACTCCTTTGTTGTCTCTGAACTCCATCAACCAATGAGGTGATTTGTGAACTGTAATTCTTCTTTCTTGAATGAGTAATGTTCTAGGTAAAGCATTGTCCTCCCACTAAGTTTTCCTAATGCTGGCAATCTTGTTGAGAATCTCAGTTTTGGCAATTCTGGTAAAGCCAGAATCCCTTTTGATAGCTGAGTAGACTCTAACCAAGGTAGAATAGCCTTCATTCAGAATCCTGTAGAGAGGCCAAGTTCTTTCCTCACTACTTTGTATTTGAACACCAGTCTTTCTGGTAGCTGTCTGTAGGCATCTATCCCCCTTACTTCCTCCAGCTCATCCAGATAGAGTTCAATGTCTGTATGTTCCTTTATGTCACAAATGTGAACATAATCATCCTTTGAGGCTTGTGGCTTAGGCTTCTGAGTGAATTTGATTGAGGTTGGAGGAGGTGTTGATTTGATTTTTCTTTTCTGTTTCTTTGATGGTGGAGAAGTGGTTAAGAAGGTGGGCAATTTGATGGTGTCCCAATCAATTGGTTCCTCTTTAGGAGTGATTGTTTGACCATGGATATTTATGAAGGGGTTAGGCACAATGGGTTCAGGAATAGAAGGTAGTGGTTTGGATTTTGATTGGGTTTCTTTAGTCTCATCTACCATTTTTTTTTGTATTGGCCTTCTTTCTGTTCCCTTTCTGCCATTCCTCTCTTCCCTTACTTCTTTCTTCCATATTATCACTAAACATGTCCCCCATACCTACATCTTCACTCTTGTCTTCAATTTCTTTCTTTTCTTCAGCTTGACTTGACTTTAGCTGTTTCTCAAGCTTTGCTTGTGCTCTTTTGTCAGCCTTTAGCTTTTTAGCTTCTTCCTTCAACTTTCTGGTTTCTTATCTCTTGGCTATTGAGAATTTGGGATGTCCTTGCATCACACAGATGCTCTTTCCCTCTCTAAAGATAATAGCCATGTTCATCCTTTCAACCACATCCTTGGTCTCCTTGTGCTTTATGATACTTCCACCCAAAACCTTGTCTTCATCAGGCTTTGGAAGAGAAAAATCCACTACTTTCATCTGAACAAAGCTTAGAGGATTCTTTGTAGAGTCCTTATTGGATCTGTTGTTGGGCTTGAGAACCATAGGTTTCATATTCTTGGCAGAAGTCTCTCCAACCTTATTCCTCCTTACTGGCTTGAGCTCCATAATAATTGGTTCCACCTTTGTGCTATGCTTCACAGATTGTGATTTAGAAGTTGTAGAACCAAAAATTTGTTACACCTTTTCATCAATTTTCCTCCTTTGCTCTTTGACTTGCAATTCAGCTGCTGCTATCTGGATTAGATCAATTCCATCAAGCTTTCCTTTGATTTGAATAGTTGGAGAAGTGGTGATGACAGGAACTAGCACTTTAGATATTTGAATTGTTGTTGATGGCTCTCCTTCCCCTTCCCTTTTATTCTCCCCCTTTTTGTTATCATCAAGGATAGGGGTCAAGCCTTGTGCTTTTGCCAGCTGCATTAGTAGATTTGTCTAAGTCTGTTGATTCTGAAGAATGGTGACCATAAAGTCTTTAATGATCTGAAATCTGTTTTCCAACCTGGACAGCCTCTTGTCAGTATCAGATTCTCTCCTCAATCTCACTAACAAATCTTGCATAGTACCATAAGGCATGACTGAATCCAACTTCTCAGCATTGTAGGATTTCAGATCAGCAATATCCTGCTTGAGTTCATCCATACTTAGATTCTGTCTGATATGTTGCAACTGCAAGAGATGCAGAGAGTCTAGATGAGCTTGAAGAATTGCCTTTGTACCAGCATCTGTAGTCTCCTGAAGGGCCTTCTGTATAGTCATTACTTGCTTGACCAAAGCTACACCAAACTGTCCTGGTGTAGATTCCTTTGCCCATGCCCAGCCAGGTAGATTTGGAACAGAACTTGGGCCTGCTGCTCCCCCTAAGTTCATGCTCTCATCCAAAGAATTAGAGTCATCATTATTAGAATTTGCTCCAAATTCTTCAGATGGCTCCCCAGCTTGAGAAGGCAGCCTGTTAACAGCAGCTTTGTCTCTTAGAAGAGATTCTGAAGTGTGTACAATGTTCAAAGTCTGCTCTGCCTCCACATTACCCTGAGCAGCCAACAATTGATAGGCTGGAACAGGGTGAGTAAAAGTGTCAGCATCCAAAGAAATGTTATCAATTACAGCTTTGTAATGTTGTTGCAATTGTCTTTCCTTTTCAGCATCATCCACAATCATTGACTCACTAACAATGGCTGGATCCACCCTTATAACTTCTATACCTGCCTTTATCTAATTTTCTCTATATTCTTGCATCAGGGGCTCCCCTATTTGCAAGGCATGAAATATTTACACTTAGCCCTCCTATTTGCATATCCACTAGTAGTCAACATGACTGATAATTTCCCATAACATCTAAGACTTACAACTTGAATCCAGAGAATGAAATGTGCTACAATACTAAACTTATTTCTAAGTAAAGCTACTCCTTCAACGGATAGCCAAGATGGTCTTATCCTTTGAGGCTACAAACACTAGATTTCTACTTAAGTGTTTTGTTTAACTTATCATCAACCTAATACACATATTCCTAACACATATGCTATTACTTTCCCGTGTTGCATTAACATAGATCCTAGCCCTTTATACGAAGCATCGCTAAAGATCACAAACTCTCCTTTTTCATCTGGTAACATCAAACTGGGGCGGTTACCAACCTCTTCTTTAATTCTTGAAAATTTCTTCGCATTTATCCATCCACACAAACTTCTCGTTCTTCCTTATCAACTTAGGTAATGGGACATCAATCTTAGAGAAATCTTGCACAAATCTTCTATAGTATCCTGCTAATCCCAGAAAACTTCTAACTTCCATAGGAGTCTTGGGCCTTTCCCAATTCATCACAGCTTCTATCTTAGCCGGATCTACTTTAATTCCTTTTCTATTGACTATATATCCAAGAAACTGTACTTCCTTCAACCAAAACTCGCACTTTGAAA